>NC_137003.1:4356379-4438879 GCF_032717465.1 Coenobita brevimanus
CCTTCTTCCCTTCCCTCCCCCACCTCTCTTCCTTCTTCCCTTCCCTCCCCCACCTCTCTTCCTTCTTCCCTTCCCTCCCCCACCTCTCTTCCTTCTTCCCTTCCCTCCCCCACCTCTCTTCCTTCTTCCCTTCCCTCCCCCACCTCTCTTCCTTCTTCCCTTCCCTCCCCCACCTCTCTTCCTTCTTCCCTTCCCTCCCCCACCTCTCTTCCTTCTTCCCTTCCTTCTCACACCTCTCTTCCTTCTTTCCTTCCCTCCCCTAGCCTCCCCATCTTCACCCTAAATCTCCTTCTCCTCTTCATCCCTCAGTTTTCTTCTTCCTCCTCCCCCCTCCCCTCCTGCCTCCCTGTTTTCCTCCACTACTCTATCCTCTCCCCTCCCCTCGCACCTCTCTTTCCTCCTTCCCCTCCTTCTTTCTCTCCTCACCAACAGTCAGCCATAACCACCTCAGCCGACACTGTAGCAAAATCACCCTGATTTTTCTCCCTCTTCTCATCTTTTCTATTCATTTTTCCCCTCTCTCTCCCTCTCCCCTCTGTTACTCATTTTTATATTCACATGTTCTTCCCCCGCTCTCTTCACTACCCCCCTTCTCCCACCTCTCTCTCTCTCTCTCTCTCTCTCTCTCTCTCTCTCTCTCTCTCTCTCTCTCACACACACACACACACACACACACACACACACACACACACACACATCACGTCCACTTAACCTTAATGACCCAGTACCACATCCAGTAATTAAGCCAGCCACATTTTACCATAACCCGTAATGGTTTCAGTCAAGGGGGACTGAAGAAAATGTACAACTGGCGAAATACAGTGAAAAACCTTATCTCGACTAGTGTGTGTTGCAGATTATTTCGATTTTTTACACTATGTATTCGTCAGACTTTGGGAAGATGCTTGTGTGTTTGTTTGTACTTTGTGTTATATTCTGAGAAACTCACAATATTTAATTCAGCGTAGGATACTTTTCAAAATATATGTGTTAGACAGCCATCAGTAATCCCTTGACCACTAGGGTGCTCTTCTAACTGAATACATTATCAAGTAGCCTATGTACATGAATAAACTTAAGCTGATAACTAATATTCGGAGTTTGGTCCAGACCGATGTCCTCTGAGGAGGTGCTTTGGTCACCTGTGCACCTACCACAGTATTGTTGGTGACATGTGTGTGGCTGAGTGTGTAGAGTATTGCAAACACACTGGCTTTACATTTACCAGTGTGTGTGTGTGTGTGTGTGTGTGTGTGAAATATAGAGGAAGACACCATATTGATGTCCTCTGAAGGCTGTTTTAACCACTTTTGTGCTCCTGCGACGGCCTGTTGGCCACCATTGTGTTCCTGAGGTGATGCCGTTGCTAATTGCACCAAAGCCGCCATGTCCCCGGCTCAGAGGTCTTCTGGCCTTGTTACACCTAAATAATATATTGTATGATTCTGTCGACAATTATATCAGATTAATAAAAACTGAATAACACACGAGACGGTGTTAAAGTGTATTACACAAAATAAATCGCTGTCACGAAATACCTTAAAACAGACGACTGTCATAACCCCGCGGACGCTGAACAAAGATGGCGCCAGGTTGTTATTGTTTTGGTTCCCCTTTTCTGTGATTAATTTAAAGGGGTAACCATAGCATTTTATGCCGCTTGTGAGGGGGCGCTGACTGGGGCTTACATTATGGATGTGAGGGTGGGTAGGAAGGTTAGTGAAAGGGGCGAGAAGGAAAAAAGATAGGATGGAGGAAGAAAAATGGCAAGATACATGGAGGAGAGAAAGTAGCATAGAGGAACAACAAATAAATGGAAGAATAAGGAAAATGTAATACACACACACACACACACACACACACACACACACACACACACACACACACACACACACACGCATGCATGCACAGGGGGGGCAGGGGGAGGAAACTGAGGGAGGAAGGGTAACTCGCACACCTGTTGAATATCAAATGAATATCTTGTCTGTCTACTTTGTTAGAGAGAGAGGGAGAGAGAGATTAATAATGCAAAAAAAAAAAATCAATACATAAAGCAGGAATAAAAATAAAAATAAAACAAAAAAGAAGGTAAATAACGTGAACAAGAAGAGAACCAGTTTGCTTTAGGTGAGCTGCTCTCACGAATGTATTCCTTTCACTGCGATGATACTGATATTTGTAATAGACTATCCCCATACGATTGCATACAGCTTGGGAAACACCTCGTGTAGTGAAGGTGTTAAGGAAGGGTGTATTTAACAGCTCCAGTTCTAAAAGGCCCTCGTAAGCTTGATAGAATCGTCTGGGTAAGCAGGAATAAAATATAACTAAGTCATGGTAGTAAAAGGGTTAAGTTATTAATGCCATCACCATCATGTCTGTCTTTTGTTTATTCAGGCCACCAGCCCACGATGCTAAGCCTGCAGTAGAAAGGACCTGTAGTAGTGAGGCATGATGAACACTTTGTTCAACTCCTGTTCAAAACATGTACCTCAAGGTGAAAAAAATATAAATCATCGGACCACATTAAAAATATAATAATAAACTTGGTGTGGGTGGGTGAAGAAAGGTAGGACCAATACACCCTGAATGGGCAGGTGTACTGTACGTCACAGAAGCTTGGTGTCGGTGGATGGAAGAAGGGTGGTGGCAATACACCCTGTTATGATGGGCAGGTGTAAGTTAACAGGTATGAGTGGGGCCATGATTGCGTTCATACCTTTCCCCTAGAACAGGAAGAGTAAAGAATGCAGAAAGGTGTCATAATGGTGAAGAGGTTTGGTGGAGGTGGACACAGGAAATTATAGAATGATATAATTTCTGAGAACTAGTTACGCCTGTGTCCAGAAGGTTATTAAGAGGGTAGTTTAGGTTGTCTTGGCCCCGTCGTCTTTACAGGAATTTATACCACCGTTCTTAATTGCTTTTGCTGTGTCTCATCCTCTTTACCTTTTCCCTCCTTTTTTTTTTTTTTTTAAGTTTTCCCTCGTCTTTCTTTTCTTCGTTAAATGTGATTCGTCTGTTTCATATTCTTCCCTCATTTCCTTGTATTACCTCACCCATATACAAACCTCCCACTTACCTACCTCCTAGCCTGCCTTCCTACATACCTCCCTCCCTACTTACCTCTGTACCTGTCTAATTATCTACACATCTTCATCCGGCAGACTTCGTACTAGTTCTGATTTTTTGAAGTTACATATCCATCAACCTACCTACCTACCTACACACCAACCTACCTACCTACCTACACACCAACCTACCTACCTACCTACCTACACACCAACCTACCTACCTACCTACACACCAACCTACCTACCTACCTACACACCAACCTACCTACCTACCTACACACCAACCTACCTGCCCACCTACCAGTAGCTTGATTATGGCCTTTGTTGTATCAGTGGCAGTGACAGTGTGATAAACCCCCACAATACGTCAGTGTCGGGTGTGGCAGTGACCATAGCAGAGTGACACTGACGCTACATCACACGGCCCGATTCTACCCTGTTTTGAAGATTCCCTAACACCTCTTTCTTGGCGATTTATTCAAGGCTGTTTGTTAAAGTGAAACCTGTTACTATGGTATCTGTTCTGTGAGTGTAAAAAAAAAAAAAAACAGGAATACTCTCTCCACCCACCAGTCCCTCCCCTGTCCCTCCAGCAGAAGTCAGCAGGAAATAGTTAGCAGGAGGGAAGAGAAGGAAAACAGGAGAGGAAGGGAATGGAGGAGGAGGCCATGAGAGAGCAAAGGAGAAAGGAACCAAACAGAGACGGAAGCAGAGTAAAAGCATGGAGGAAGGGGAAGAGGAGAGAGAGGAAAGGAGAAGAGGGGATGAAAGGAGAGAGAAAAGAGAGAAGCGAGGAGAAATAGGGGAGAGAAAGAAGGCGGGAAATATTAAGGCACATAAAGAGGTGGGAATAAAGGAAAGGAGCAATAAGATGTGAGAAGAAAGAGGATGTGGGTAGGGGAGAAGAAAGGAAAGGATGGATAGAAGGAGGGAAGGGAATGGAGAGAGAGAGAACGTAAAGACACGTGTCACACCCCATAACGACCACAACTGGATTACTCTAACACTTCACGACCCCAGGAGTCTCTCTCTCTCTCTCTCTCTCTCTCTCCTTCCCTTACTTCCCTTTTCACGTGCTTTTCTTTTCCTGTCTCGTGCCATATTTTCCCCCCCTCTCTCTCCCTCTCCTCTTCCTTCCCTCCCCCTCCACACTGCCTCACCTTCCCTCCTCTCTCACCTTCCCTCCTCTCTCTCCTTTCCCTGTTTCTTCCTTACCTCCCCACACTCCGTCTCTCACCCTTTCTCTCCCTCCCCTCTCTTTTCTCTCCCCCCACTCTTTCCCCTCCCTCCACTCCTTCAATCTCACCTTCCCTCGTCTCTCCCTCCCCTCTCTCATCCCTCCCTTTACACACTTGGTGTGTCCCCTCTCCCCTCTTCTCTCCCCTCTTGCCTCATTAAGTAAATCCTCACTTTACTCCCCTCACTCCCCTTCCCTCACTCATTTACATAACTACCCCTTTTCCTCTCTCTCTCTCTCTCTCTCTCTCTCTCTCTCTCTCTCTCTCTCATCACCTATACAGTCCGTTCCCTGGTGCCCAACAGTCCTCTCCTCCACAAATATAAGGCGTCTCACACCCTCACCTCACCGAACCGTCAATACTGAATAATATTAGAGCTTTGTGCCGTTTTCTGTGTGGCGTAGCAGGCTGTGTAGCGCCTCTGCCTCAGCGATTTAGTTTGCAGATTACACCGTACCATTTATTTATTTATTTATTTATTTATAGTTAGTGTTAGCACCATTAACTTAACGATTTATGTTGCCTATTAAACTCTAACATTCTTTTTCACGTATATTTTTATCGTGTTAATATGGACCTAGTTTTGATCAGTGCCATACATGAGGCTACTGGGTGTATTGTGCAGAATGAATGGCTAAGGTGTACTGGGTGTATTGTGCAGAATGAATGGCTAAGGTGTACTGGGGTGTATTGTGCAGAATGAATGGCTAAGGTGTACTGGGGTGTATTGTGCAGAATGAATGGCTAAGGTGTACTGGGGTGTATTGTGCAGAATGAATGGCTAAGGTGTACTGGGGTGTATTGTGCAGAATGAATGGCTAAGGTGTACTGGGGTGTACTGTGCAGAATGAATCGCTAAGGTGTACTGGGGTGTATTGTGCAGAATGAATCGCTAAGGAAGTGGTGTTAGCAAGTGTCCAGATGCATTTAGAATACGTTGGTGTGTCACTGGGGTCTGGTGTGTTGGTGTTAGTGCTGGTGTTTTGATGACGGCTGGCTGGGTCTGGTGTGGTGGTGTTAGTGCTGGTGTTTGGATGACGGCTGGCTGGGTCTGGTGTGGTGGTGTTAGTGCTGGTGTTTGGATGACGGCTGGCTGGGTCTGGTGTGGTGGTGTTAGTGCTGGTGTTTGGATGACGGCTGGCTGGGTCTGGTGTGGTGGTGTTAGTGCTGGTGTTTGGATGACGGCTGGCTGGGTCTGGTGTGGTGGTGTTAGTGCTGGTGTTTGGATGACGGCTGGCTGGGTCTGGTGTGGTGGTGTTAGTGCTGGTGTTTGGATGACGGCTGGCTGGGTCTGGTGTGGTGGTGTTAGTGCTGGTGTTTGGATGACGGCTGGCTGGGTCTGGTGTGGTGGTGTTAGTGCTGGTGTTTGGATGACGGCTGGCTGGGTCTGGTGTGGTGGTGTTAGTGCTGGTGTTTGGATGACGGCTGGCTGGGTCTGGTGTGGTGGTGTTAGTGCTGGTGTTTGGATGACGGCTGGCTGGGTCTGGTGTGGTGGTGTTAGTGCTGGTGTTTGGATGACGTCTGGCTGGGTCTGGTGTGGTGGTGTTAGTGCTGGTGTTTGGATGACGGCTGGCTGGGTCTGGTGTGGTGGTGTTAGTGCTGGTGTTTGGATGACGGCTGGCTGGGTCTGGTATGGTGGTGTTAGTGCTGGTGTTTGGATGACGGCTGGCTGGGTCTGGTGTGGTGGTGTTAGTGCTGGTGTGTGGATGACGGCTGGCTGGGTCTGGTGTGGTGGTGTTAGTGCTGGTGTTTGGATGACGTCTGGCTGGGTCTGGTGTGTTGGTGTTAGTGCTGGTGTTTGGATGACGGCTGGCTGGGTCTGGTGTGGTGGTGTTAGTGCTGGTGTTTGGATGACGGCTGGCTGGGTCTGGTGTGGTGGTGTTAGTGCTGGTGTTTGGATGACGGCTGGCTGGGTCTGGTGTGGTGGTGTTAGTGCTGGTGTTTGGATGACGGCTGGCTGGGTCTGGTGTGGTGGTGTTAGTGCTGGTGTTTGGATGACGGCTGGCTGGGTCTGGTGGAGGCTTAGTTCAGAGAGAGAGAGAGTAATGTAGTTTCCAAAGCACTTTGGTAAATTGATAATATTGAGGAAAACTTCATGGGAATGTTCAAATTAGTCCTGCATTAAATTACGTCCAGCCAATTGCAGCAAGTTTTTACGGTTTTTAGGACGTTTTAAGGAAATGGAAGTCTTCGTGGTCTCTCTCTCTCTTTCTCTCTCCAGATTTGAGGCCAGTTCATTTTTTTTTCTATTTGCATTGATACAACTCTTAATGTTTTTCTGTTATTGCTGATATTGTCTTTGTTAACGACCTACGTGGAGATCATCATCATCATCATCACCACCACCATCATCATCATCATCACTCCAGCCGTATTTCACAGTAATACATGATATGGCAGGGATCCAGCAAGCAGTAAAAGTGACGCACCAGTGCAGTGAAATTGGGGTTCTCGGACCGTAGAGTTTGACCATTTAACCAGTCTCGGGACAGTCTCATGATAGTCTTTGCATAATTTCCTCTTACTATATTTTATAAATCTTACCCAGCCATTATCATAGCGGAAAGAGGCCTGGGATAATGATAAATTTATTAGCACTGTTCAGGACATCATCAATCTTATTCCCTTCATATCTGCATCCGTCAGACGATTTTATTCAGCTTAGGAGTGACTGTCCTTCCTAAGAGGATTAAGTCTTTTCCTTACGTGTCCTCTCCTCTACTCTTTTCCTCCACCCCTCCTACCTTTCCTCCATCCCTCCTATCTCTTCCCTCCATTCCTTCTGTCTCTTTCCTCCACCCCGACACACACACTTTTTCAATGCTGCTCTTCACCTCCCCTTTCCACATCCCTTTCTTGCTGATTGGACTAATTTGACGCGTGGCCGCCCCACAGATTATGCCAATTGAGAGAGAGAGAGAGAGAGAGAGAGAGAGAGAGAGAGAGAGAGAGAGAGAGAGAGAGAGAGAGATACCAGTGTCTTGCGTGCTAAAAGCTAAATCAGCGGTGTTTTAGCGAGGCCTGGAGGGAAGGAAAGAGAATATGAATAGAAGAGGAGTGTAGGAAGGAGTGGATGGGAACTTAGTTAGGGCAGGGCAGGGCAGGACAGGACAGGGTAAAGTAGGACAGGGAAGGGTAGGGTAGGACAGGGCAGGACAGCATAGGGTTGAGTAGGGTAGGGGAGGGGAGGGTAGGGGAGGGTAAAGAAGGGCAAGGCAGGGAATCAGCAGTTTGTGTGTTGGACTTGGGAGGGGAAGGGAAAGGGAAATAATCTTGTATCTGTCTTGTTTATTTGATCATTCTCTCTCTCTCTCTCTCTCTCTCTCTCTCTCTCAAGTCTTTTACGTCTGCCTTTTTAAAACTTTGTTTTGTTGTTTAGGTTGTTATACATTCTGTCGCTTTGTGTGTGTATTCATTGCCTTTTGTTTGTATTTTTCTGTCCTTTTCTTTGCCTACCCTCAGTCATTCTTTTCTTTCTTTCTTTCTTTCGGTTTTCAGTCATTTCTGTCTCAGTTTTTTCTGTTCTTCTTTCACCGTCTTTTCGGTCATGTATGTCTGTTAAATCAACCTTTTCTTATCGTCGATCTCTTCCCATGTTCTTTGTCTTCATATTTTTACCGTGCTCCTGATTTACTGTCTTTGTATATATTTCTTGATTATTGTCTTTTGTTTGTATATTGATTAATTTTTTGTCTTTACACTTGTGGTAATGAATGGACTGATAATTATAAAGAAACTAGAGCAAAACGGCGTAATTAGACTGTCAGTATTAACGCTCTCAACCGGATGATATTTTGTTATTGTTTACCGACAGTGTGGCCAGACGTGTTTATTACCTGTGTGTGAGGCAGGTGTTGTGTGTGAGGCAGGTGTAGTGTGTGGTGCAGGTGTTGTGTGTGGTGCAGGTGCTGTGTGAGGCAGGTGTTGTGTATGAGGCAGGTGTTGTGTGAGGCAGGTGTTGTGTGTGGTGCAGGTGTTGTGTGTGGTGCAGGAGTTGTGTGTGAGGCAGGTGTTGTGTGTGAGGCAGGTGTTGTGTGAGGCAGGTGTTGTGTGTGAGGCAGGTGTTGTGTGTGAGGCAGGTGTTGTGTGTGAGGCAGGTGTTGTGTGTGAGGCAGGTGTTGTGTGTGAGGCAGGTGTTGTGTGTGAGGCAGGTGTTGTGTGTGAGGCAGGTGTTGTTAGGCAGCGGGTACAGGCAGTCTCCATTACCCCCTTCACACTGACTTGTGGCCTCTTTGGAAAGGAAGTCCTGTTGCCTTTAATTTATTCTGTTGAGCTTCGTAACTTCTCTTGGTGAAGTAATTTGTGTTTACTCTCACCTACTTGTCTAACAGGTGGCAGAAGGGCTTGTTAAGTGGCCCAGTTTACACACACACACACACAGTCACCTGGTGTTATGCTGGATAAACTCCCCAGGTGCACCCACAGCAGCTAAAGGGTTAAATGTCCGCCCCTGGGTGGTACTGAACCCCGGTTACAAGGATTGGTAGACCCATACGCTACCCACCCGACCACCGGAGGCTCCGATACCTGTATGAATAACATAAATGAATAACTTAACTGACAGAGCGCGTCATCAATATACAATGATTTCAGTGCATATTAAAATGTTGTCTTTGCATTGTATTAACCCAAACGAATGGAATACTAAACGTTACACTGCTTTATGGACACATTGGTTGGTAGTCACCTCGGCTACGGCAGCTCCCTAACACCTTTACCTAAGCCATTTATTTTGCTTATTACACTTTAGCGTCCTATTCTGTGTTACGTAAATCCTTCCAATATTGCCATGCTGTGCACAAGTAACGTGCAAAAGGGTATTAACCGTCATATAAAAAAATCGGTAAGTAAAAGGTGTTAAGGAGCTTGCTTACCCAGCGAGACTACGGGCCATTCTGTTGCCTTGATGTTGACACAAACAGGTGTGCACTCAGGCTGCCACCACTCACTCTATTGCCTTGATGTTGACACAAACAGGTGTGCACTCAGGCTGCCACCACTCACTCTATTGCCTTGATGTTGACACAAACAGGTGTGCACTCAGGCTGCCACCACTCACTCTATTGCCTTGATGTTGACACAAACAGGTGTGCACTCAGGCTGCCACCACTCACTCTCCCATGAATCAAATCGTCTGGCGTTTGCTACATTGAAATACTCGACTTGTACTGATGGTACTTGATGGTTACCCACAATATCGTTCACTACATAGTAAGTGGTGGAAGCTTAGCAACAAAATGTTTATGTTACTTGCTTTCCACTTACTTGGCCTTCCTGATAACTCGCTTTTGCATTTGGTACGTAATGTAGTTGCCGGATATTGTCGCTCACGTCCACCATCAATCAATCTCCATATTAATCTGAAACGCCAGTGGTTTATTGTGTCATTCCCATATATTTGTGCTCAACGAGTTACGGACAGGAGAATCATGTTATTATTATTATTATATGTATTACCAGTAGTATCAGTATAGGTGAAACTGCCACGGTAAGTCAGCATATAAATTCAAAACGATACCTAGACTGATAAAAAAATAAAAAGAACAGGTAACATTATGAAGCATTGTGACACGCCAATAACGCAACAACCCCTGCCAATTCCCTGTGGCTGTAATTAATGAGTGTTAATGAGGGTAATTAGTCAGGCGATAAATTGGCTGGGAATTGTGACCTATAATGGTGGTGGTGGTGGTGGAGGAGGGGTGAGGGGCGAGGTGCTGGATAGGTATATATTCTGTATTTTTATAGGTACAAAAAGGACTGAATGAAGGCACTGGAGTCGGCTGGTAATGGTGTGCTGTGTGTAGAGGCGCATGCTGTACTATCACAAACCAAAGTGTGACAGCCGTATGACGCACACAGCAAAACAATATGAGAAGGAAGACTACTGTACACACACACAGACACACACACACACACACACACACACACACACACACACACACACACACACACACACACACACACACACACACACACACACACACACACACACACGCATACACACAGCAAAACAATATGAGAAGGAAGGCTACTGTCTGATGCTGAGGGAAGAATTAGTGATACGGAAAGAGCACAGACACACACACACACACACACACACACACACACACACACACACACACACACACACACACAATTATCCCTCCACATCATCACGCACGCGGGTGTAAAAATACGTCATGGGACTGAAGTGGTTTCATCATTCTCACAGTTATTGCAATGACGTGTTTTTCTTTTAATTAGTGATTGTGGCCTACGATATCATTCAGGTGAGGATAAACTTGTAATTGTAAATGGGTTAATGATAAGGAAGCTCCCTAGCACCTTTCCTAAGCGATTTATTTTGTTTATTACACCTTACTGTTCCATTCTGTGTGATATAAATCCTTCCAGCATCGCCATATTCTGCATAAATAACGTAAAAAAGGATATTAACCAGCCACATCCAAAAATAAATCGCTTAGGAAGAGGTGCCAAGAAGCCTCCTTACCCGACGAGAATACGGCGCCGGTGCTGAATAAAATCACAGGCGAGATGGAAGACTGAAATGACAAAGACGTTTCTCTATAACAATATTCTTGATCGACTGTGTGAGTAGAAATAAAGACAGAGAAAAATAAAAATGGTGAGGCAGAGCGACAGACCAAGGGTAAAAATGTAATAATAAAGGAAGAGTAGAGGTGATAAAAAGAGGGTAGTAATAGAGAGGGAATAAAAGCCTAAAGCATAGTAGTGTAAAATTGTTAATAATAGGCAGGGAAGAGGGTGATGATGTGATGATGGTGGGATGAAAGGGAAATTGAGGCTGCAGTGGACGATGAGAGGGAAGGGTGATTTTCATTAGAGAGAGAGAGAGAGAGAGAGAGAGAGAGAGAAGAGGCATAATGGTGTCAACTGGGTTACTTAAACATCCATTTGTCACACACAGCAGCAGACTCTTTACCTCATGCACTGTTGGGTCAGGCAGACAGGCAGGCAGGCAGGGGAATAGATAGGAAGGTAGGTAGATAGGGAGGAGGAACACGTGGAAGTGAGGAAGTTAAGACGGCGGCAGGCAAGGAGGTAAGCAGATAGGGGGGTGGAACACATGCAGGTGGGGAGATAGGGTGGTAGGTGGATAGGGAGGTGGAGCACACATAGGCGGGAAGGTAAGGGGGGAGGGAGATAGGGAGGTGGAACACATGTAGTTGGGAAGATGGGGGGGGAAGGAGGAAGGGAGATGGGTAGAGAGATTAATAGGGAGGTAGGTGGATAGGGAGGTGGAACACATGTAGTTGGGAAGATGGGGAGGGAAGGAGGAAAGGAGATAGGTAGAGAGATTGGTAGGGAGGAAGGTGGATAGGGAGGTGGAACACATGTAGTTGGGGAGATAGAGATGCAAGGAGGCAGAAAATTGGGTTGGTAGGGAGGCAGGGAGGGAAATGGCTCGGCAGGAAGAGAGGGAGGGAGTTAGGCAGGCTGAGAGGTAGACAAGTAGGTAACTTTGGAGGTAGGCATGTAGGCAGAGGGCAAGATAGTAAGTTCAGTGGGAAGTAGGTAGGTTGGTAGGAAGAGAGAGAGAGAGAGAGAGAGAGAGAGAGAGAGAGAGAGAGAACTGTCAAGCAGAATGGTCTCAACTGGGGCACTTGAATCTCCATTTGTCTCATAAAGTAGCAGACTGCACGCGTCATGCACTGCTGGGCCACTCAGGCAGGCAGGCAGAGTGAGGAATAATAATAGAGACAGAGAAGAATAAGGAAGGGGGATGTGAAGGAAAGTAGGGAGAGTAAGTGAGGGAGAGGATTCGACAGGGTGAGGGCGGCAGGGAAAGGAATAGACAGGCAAAGGGTGAAAGTGGCAGAAAGATAGGCAGAGAGAGGCAGGAAAGGCAGGAGGTCAGGTAGAAAAAGTTAGGTGGTAATAGAGAGGCTTAGGCAGGAATAAATGATCAAGGTTAGAGTGTACATGAAAATTATTATCATGTAAATAACTGAAATAAATGTGACCTTCCTTACCTGACATTACGTTGTGTGTGTGTGTGTGTGTGTGTGTGTGTGTGTGTGTGTGTGTGTCACGTACATGTACACTTTTAATCATTACATTAGCACTGTAATCTGGGAGTTATGATGATTGCATTTTTCTGTCCAGGTAATCTTCACCTCCACAAAGGTAACCTGGATAAGAAATATTACTGTTTAATTCCCAGCACAGTATGGATTATTTGACGGTGTATTTTGCTGTATATTCTGTACTGTATTTTCCTGTTGTATTATGCAGTGTCTTTTGTTGTATTTTGTGTCTGTTGCGTATTGTATTCTGTTATTTGGCCTGCACATCTTGAGTGATTATTTAGAGAGTGAGGAAGGACAGGGTAAGACAGGGTGAGGTGAGTGGGGTAGAGTGAGGAAGCTTTAGGCAGGGTAGAGTGAGGCATTGTAGGATAAAGCCGGGCAGGGTAAGCGGGGTAGGATAAGGTAGAGTTAGGCAGTGTGTGGTGGGGCTGGAAGGGGGGAGCACGGTCAAGTAAGATAGGTTTAGGCAGGGTAGGGTAAGGCAGTGTAGGATGAGGCATTGTGGAGTGAGTATGGGTATGGGATGGCTGGGTGAGACAGGGTGGAGGGTGAGACAGTGTAGTGTGATGCAGGGCAAGACAGGGTAGGGTGATACAAGGCAGGGTGAGGCAGGGTACAATGGAAGGTCACTGATTGACATTTATTAGAGGCAAGATCAAGTTTCTCTCCCCTCTTCCCTCCTCCTCCTCCTACTTCTCTGATCTTTTTTCTCTCCCCTTCTCTCTCTGTCTTCCTCAGTTCTTTTGTGCTTTCTCCTCCTGCATCTCTCCTCTTTCTCTCATTTTCTTTCTTCCCTCTTTACTCGGCCTTTTTTCATTTTTCTCTCTCATCTCCCCTCTTTACCTTCTTCTTCTTTCCCTCCTTCCTTTCATGTTGTCTTTCTCCTCATTTTCTCTCCTCTTTTTCTCACATCTTCCCTCATCTTCTCTTCCCTCATCTTCCATTGCTTCCCGTCCTTTATCTCTGTTATTTCCCTATCTTCTTTCTTGTCTTTTTCCTCTCGTCTCCTCTCCTTTTCCCTCCTCTCCTCTCCTCTTCTCCAAATTCTCTGCCCGCATTGCTCCGTCGCCTCTCCGTTCTCCCTACTCTCCTCTCCTCTCCTCTCCTCTCCTCTCCTCTTTCTTCGCTCTCTTCATTCTTCTCTTCCACGTCCTTTTGTTCAGAGACAAAGTATGGCTTTGTATTTCTGGCCGTTTACAAAAATATCTCATTACACACGAAAAACCTCAGTTTAGAGAGAGAGAGGGGGGGGAGGGAAGGATGATAATGGAGAGTCCTTGTTAACGATTCACACCCTCTCTGCATACACCCAATTAGAGAGAGAGAGAGAGAGAGAGAATAATGCGGAAACAAAATCTCTCTCTCTGTCTGTCTGTCTGTCTCTCTCTCTCTCTCTCTCTCTCTCTCTCTCTCTCTCTCTCTCTCTCTCTCTCAAAACAAACCCAGCCACTCAATCATTTTCTCGTCATTTTTTACCCTCTGTGTTTGTGTTACTTTTAGCTCCCGTAACGTAACACCATGACGCATTTAAGGCTAGGGTGAGAGAGAGAGAGAGAATTTTGTTGTTCCATCTCTCTCTCTCTCTCTCTCTCTCTCTCTCTCTCTCTCTCTCTCTCTCTCTCAGTACCGTATTGTTGGTGGAGTGAGTTTTTTTGTGTTTGTGTTGTTTAGTGTTTGGTCTGTTGTTTTATTGTTTTTATTTTCTTGTGTGTTTTCTTGGCAGTGTTTTTGTTTGGTTGGGAATAAAGGAGGTTGTGGGAAGGCAAATAACGTGAGGCTTGGGGGAGATGAAGACGGGGAGGAAAGGGTATGGGGAGAAAAGAGAGAGAGAGGGGGGGGGAGGTGGTCAGAGAACAAGTGGTGAGAAAAGGGGAGAAAATTGAGGAGGGAAGGGGAAGTGAGGGGAGGGAGAATGAGGGGAGACCTTTTCCCCTCCCTCCCTTTCCCTCCAGTCCCTCTCCGGTCACCTCCGTGAGCCTGTGATTGATATGACTGGTGTAGAGGCAGATGTGTGTGTGTGTGTGTGTGTGTGGGTGTGTGGGTGTGTTCGTAACCCTGATGCACTCCTACTCGTCCGGGTTGCTTTCTTTCGTGATCTTTTTCTTTATTTTTGTTGGTTGAGAGAGGAACAGTGTATATGTCAGTGGGTGGTCTGGAGAGAAAGAGAGAGAGGGAGAGAGAGAGAGAGAGAGAGAGAGTGATTATATAAATAGATGTCTATATATATGTACATTAAAATATAAGGTAAGTACATAATCACGTGTAGGAGTGTATTGATCAGTAATTTTGTGTGGTTTCTCCTCACCTCTACATCACCAAGTATCTTTCCTTAGGTGGATCAAGCCGTGTGGCGGTGGTAATACTGGAAAACGTATAATACACAACTGTTAAATGGACATGTTGCTGATGCCATCACTGTGAGGGAGAAGAGAATGGCAGGGCAGGGAGGAAACGGGAGGAGAGACGAGGAAGTGAGGGAAGAAAGAGTGGAGAGAGGATGGGAAGGGAAGAGAGAGAGAGGGAGAAGAGAGGGAAAGGGAGGGGAGGGAGGAAGCGTGCTGTACAATTTCAGACCTCTATGTCCAGGTCTTAGTCATCATTCAGTATTTCTTTGTGGTGACCTGATGTGGTAACAAGTGGCCCCTCAAACATATACTTGATGTTGAATGTTGGACTGTGTTGTGGTAGTGAGGTGTATTTAAGAAACAATATATATCCACAACTCTGTAATGCCCTAACTGGTACCAACTCTGGAATGCAAGACCTAACTGGTACCAACTCTGTAATGCAAGACCTAACTTTTACCAACTCTGGAATGCAAGACCTAACTGGTACCAACTCTGGAATGCAAGACCTAACTGGTACCAACTCTGCAATGCAAGACCTAACTGGTACCAACTCTGCAATGCAAGACCTAACTGGTACCAACTCTGCAATGCAAGACATAACTGGTACCAACTCTGCAATGCAAGACCTAACTGGTACCAACTCTGCAATGCAAGACCTAACTGGTACCAACTCTGCAATGCAAGACCTAACTGGTACCAACTCTGCAATGCAAGACCCAGCTGGTACCAACTCTGCAATGCAAGACCTAACTGGTACCAACTCTGCAATGCAAGACTCAACTGGCACCAAGTTATGTTGAAGGATTGTGTTGTGGTAGTGAGGTGTATTAAAAAAAACTGAATCTATAGCCCAATTCTAATTAAAGCTATATCTAACCCCTCCAGTTCATACTATGGTCCTTTCGCAGCAAGAAGTCCGTTCAGGGTGTTGCAGAAGTTGGGATTTCCCCGAGTGCGACGTTGCCAATTTGACCACCAATTATCGGATTATCACTCTGTCTCCCTACCTACCCCCATCACACCTGTTTCTCTCTCTCTCTCTCTCTCTCTCTCTCTATATATATATATATATATATATATATATATATATATATTTATATATATATATATATATATATATATATATATATATATATATATATATATATATATTGTATATATTTATTATTTATTTTCAATTTTTTTTCCACACCACTTATGAGGTAAAAGTCTAGGCGCGTTTTATTTTTAAGAGGTTTCCCCTGTAGGCCTAATCCTCTCTCTGATCTTTAATCATAATCTTCTTCGTCATCAGAACTTTCTGTTATATTGACGAGAGAGAGAGAGAAACAGGTGGGATGGGGGTAGGTAGGGAGAGAGTGATAATCCGATAATTGGTGGTCAAATTGGTAACTCTACGGCGTGGCAACATGGGAAAAAAGCACTGCCACGTGTCATAGAATTTATTCAAATCGTTGTTATAATTCTAAAAAGTGATACTCAATGTACTACATAGCTTCCTTTACTATATACAGAATATAAAAAACAATTTCAAATAGCACATAGATGGGAAATAAGAGAGAGAGGCATGTACTACGGTTGATTTGGCAGCATCGCTAGAGGTGATTCACCAGGTGGGCCCCACCCTGAACGGACTTCTTGCGGTGAAAGGACCATAGCCTAAGCTGATTATTGGAGGGGTTAATTAAAGCTGTATCTAACCCCTCCAGTTCATACTAGCCTAAGCTGATTATTGAAGGGGTTAATTAAAGCTGTATCTAACCCCTCCAGTTAAAAAATGTCACTAAAACTGGATAATACTGACTGAAGATTCAATAAAATGAAGACTTTATTACCAAACTGAAGGAGCTAATCGTAGAGACCATGAAGAACGCTAATAGTAATTTTTCCTGTCTTCATTCCTGACAATAAAGATGGAGTGAGGTAGGATCAGAGAGAGAGAGAGAGAGAGAAAGAGAACAACTTTTCACAGGCTGGGATCATTTGTTTCTAAGACCTAAGAGAATTTCCAGGGTGATATAGAAACACAGACTTTGAGCCACCAGGACTCTTGACAGCACAAGGATGGCCAGGTGTGTGTAAGATGCTGTGGGGTGAGATGAAGAAGTTGTGATTAGTGTGTGTGTGTGTGTGTGTGTGTGTGTGTGTGTGTGAAGGCATCTGGTACAGGGACAGGGCTTCAATTTGCTGCACTTAGATATGACACAAAAATATGTGACGAGAGTATACAGTACAGTGTGTTGGTAATGTCAGAGGCGATACACTGTGTCATATACTAGTTTGTAATACACACACACACACACACACACACACACACACACAAGGCGTTTCTGATGCCTGTCTCATTATTTGAGTCATTAACTAGTAATTCTTTTACTTCAGTGCTTACTCCTTGGCCCGTATAAGTTAAGGAAGCTCCCTAACACCTTTTCCGTACCAGTTTATTTTTGCATTCAGCCTAACAATAATCCCTTGTGCGTTATTTTTGCGCTCTATTTTTGTGTTTTAACGACAAAAACAAGTATACAAGAGAGCAGTCAGGTGAAGTATGGAAAATAAATCGCTAAGGAAAAGGTGTTAGGGAGCCTCCTTACCCGGGGAGAATACGGGTTCTTGTCTGGGTTTGGTTCCTTCCTCATCACATGTCTTAGGAGGATGATAAGACTGGGGTACCGTAGTCCAGGCCTTGTATTCTCGCCTTTTAAGGAAATTCCCTAACACCTTTTCCTAAGCAATTTATTTTGCCTGTTACACCTTACCGCCCTAATCTGTTATATACATACATCTAAAATCGCCATACTCTGCATGAATAACGTACAAAACGATATAAGCCATACATATCCAAAAATAAATCGGTAAAGGTGTTAGGGAACTTCCATAACCAACGAAATCGCTTTGGAAAGATGTTAAGCTAAGCAGCTCTCTAAACTGACGAGATTACGAACACAGATCAAGTAAGGGTGGAAGACCAACCTACGCCATTAAACGAGCAGATATTTCACAAACACTGATTTCACCAACAATTATTTCACCAACAATTATTTCACCAACAATTATTTCACCAACAATTATTTCACCAACAGTTATTTCACCAACAGTTATTTCACCAACAATTATTTCACTAACAGTTATTTCACTAACAGTTATTTCACTAACAGTTATTTCACTAACAGTTATTTCACCAACAATTATTTCACCAACAATTATTTCACTAACAGTTATTTCACTAACAGTTATTTCACTAACAGTTATTTCAGTTTCACTAACAGTTTATTTCACAGACAATTATTTAACTAAGTTTATTTCACAGACAGTTATTTCACATAATTATTTCACAGACAATTATTTCACTAACAGGAGAGAATGGAGAGTGAGAGACTGACGAGGAGAGTGTATGTGAGTGAGGTGGAGGGGGGGAGAGGGAGGGAGAGGCCAATGATGAGATGGAGGGATGGAGAGATATATGAGAGAGGGGGGGGGTGAGCTGGGAGCAGGGCAATGAAATGGCAGGGGACAGGGCGACATGGAGGCGATTTGTTTGTGGCCACCCCTTACGGGATTAAGGCGTCTGTCAATAGATAGATAGATAGATTATTTGACAGAGTTATTTCACGAACAAGTATTGGACTAACAGTTATGTGACAAACAGGTGTTTCTCTGAAGGTGTTTGTTTTGTTTTGGTTGTGTTTCTTCTTTACATTATGCAAAACAGTATCGTTAGGTAGGTTTGTTGACTGACCCGGATAAACAGACAGACAGACAGACAAATGGGTAGGTAAGTAGGGTTTTGTTAGTGAGGGTGTGAATATTAAGTAGCCATTTAGTACAGTGTCTTATATATTGTGTTGTTAATACCGCCACACGATTGTATTCAGCACAGAAGAGGCCACACATACTGAAGCTGTTAATGTTAGATAAAGAGATAGATAGATAGATAGACAAAACCATGCATACAGACAAACAGACACAGAAATGAGAGAGAGAGATATGAGGGTTGACTCATAAAAATTAAATGGGTCTTAAAAATCGAGTAGTTATAACTGAAAACGAGGCAGAGGGAGAGGGGAGAAAAGAATGGAGGGACGGAGGGAAAGAGGGAGAGAACAATGGAGGAAGGGAGGGAGGGAAGGAGAGGGTGAGAAGAGAGGAATGGAGAGAAGAATGGAGGGAGGGAGGGAGGGAGTACATTCCTCCATATCACGCCCATTTCCATAATCTGTTGAGGGGAGAGACAAGGGGGAGTGAAGGACAGGCGGGAGAGAGAAGGGGAACTGAAAAACTAGGGACGCCTGGAGAGAGAGAGAGAGAGAGAGAGAGAGAGAGAGAGAGAGAGAGAGAGCATAGATCAGAGGACGTGTCATCTCCCTGGTGAGGGTTTGGCAAGGTCTCAGAGGGGAAGGAGGGGGGAGGGGAATGAGTCATACATCTTGGTGTCTTTTCTCTGTTGTGTCCATCTCTTTACCATCCCATTTTCCTTCACTCCTCCATACACAGTTTCATACATCTTTTTTCATGTTCCCCCCCCCTCTCTGTGTATATATTTACATACATACATACAGAGAGAGAGAATAACCTCTTCATCCCCTCCTCTCCCTTCTTTCGTTCCCCTCTACTTGCCCTCTCCCCCCCCCCCCGCTCTTTTCTCCATGCCTTATATTTCACTTCGATATTCCTCATCTCTTCCCTTACTCCTCTTCCCCTCATTTTCTCTTCTCACCTTCTCTTGTCTCTTCCTCCCTCATCCAAAAATCTTTTTCAGTCATCTTCCCCTTCTCCTCCCTCTCTCATCTCACATCCTTTTCTCTTTCTGCCCCATATTCCCCACCTCCCTCCTCTTTCTTTTCATTCCCATTTTCTCTCCTCTTTCTCTCCCTTTTCTCTACCTCTTCACATCCATCCACACTTCCTCTTCTTTCTATTGTCTCTTACCTACCCTTCCTCTTGTGTCTGCCTATCCTCTTTTGTTATTGCCTAATTCCCTTCTCTCCATTTTCCTCACCATCTTCCCTTTTCTTTTACCTTCTACGGTATACTTCTCTTCGTTCGTTCCTTCCCTTCTCCTCTCCTCTTCTCTCTTCTCTCTCCATTTCTTCCTTCTACTCTCCTCCTCCTATTTCCTTTTCCTTCATTCTTCCTTATCCCTCAACCTCTTCTATTTTTTTTTTCTCGTTTCTCCTTTCTTCCTTTTCTTCTTTTCACTCCATATTTTCTTCCTTCTCCACCATCTCCTATGCTCTTCTAATGTTTCCTCCCTCCCTCCCTCCCTCCTTCCGTTGATTAGCCCCACGGGTCACTTTCCCTGCCCACCTGGAGGACCAATTGAATTATGTTAAAGTCACCTCTCCTGATGATCCTGGGGAGAGAGAGAGAGAGAGAGAGAGAGAGAGATCCGAAAAAAGAAAGCTAGTAGGAAAACATGAAAAAAAAAAAAAAAAATTGATGCCAGTTACCCGAGAAAGGAGGGATAAAAAATAAAAAATAAAAGGGTACTCGAGGGTACAGGTGAAGGATGTGAGAGAGGGAGGTAAAAACTGGAGGGGTTTTCTCTCCCCATCTCTTCTCTCTCCAGTACCTACCATTGCTTCCTCTCTCTCTCTCTCTCTCTCTCTCTCTCCATCCTTATATCTACAATCGTTTATCTCTCCTCCCTCCCTCCCTTCTCTCCACACTTTCCCTATCCTCTTTTTCACCTCTCTCTCCCCTTCCTTCCCTCTCTCCCTCTGGCTGTTAATCTCACCATAGTTCTGTCCAGCGGCGGTCATCAGGTGAGGGGAGAGGGGAAAGGTCATTAGAGAGAGAGAGAGAGAGAGAGAGAGAGAGAGTGTGTGTGTGTGTGTGTGTGTGTGTGTGTGTGTGAATTACAGTTATTGTTACAGGGATACAAAACCACGTAGATCTTAAGGTGTGTGTGTGTGCGTGTGTGTGAATTACAGTGATTGTTACAGGGATACAAAACCACACACATCTTAAGGTGTATGTGTGTGTGTGTGTGTGTGTGTGTGTGTGTGTGTGTGTGTTTGTGCATTACAGTGATGGTCACAGGGATACAAAACCACACACATCTTAAGGTGTGTGTGTGTGTGTGTGTGTGTGTGTGTGTGTGTGTGTGTGTGTGTGTGTGTGTGTGTGTGTGTGTGTGTTTGTGCATTACAGTGATGGTCACAGGGATACAAAACCACACACATCTTAAGGTGTGTGTGTGTGTGTGTGTGTGTGTGTGTGTGTGTGTGTGTGTGTGTGTGTGTGTGTGTGTGTGTGTGTGTGTGTGTGTGTGTGTGCATTACAGTGATGGTTACAGGGATACAAAACCACACACATCTTAAGGTGTGTGTGTGTGTGTGTGTGTGTGTGTGTGTGTGTGTGTGTGTGTGTGTGTGTGTGTGTGTGTTTGTGCATTACAGTGATGGTCACAGGGATACAAAACCACACACATCTTAAGGTGTGTGTGTGTGTGTGTGTGTGTGTGTGTGTGTGTGTGTGTGTGTGTGTGTGTGTGTGTGTGTGTGTGTGTGTGAATTACAGTGATGGTTACAGGGATACAAAACCACACACATCTTAAGGTGTGTGTGTGTGTGTGTGTGTGTGTGTGTGTGTGTGTGTGTGTGTGTGCAGTACAGGTATGGTACAGGGATACAAAACCTCACACATCTTAAGGTGTGTGTGTGTGTGTGTGTGTGTGTGTGCGCATTACAGTTACAGGGATACAAAACCACACACATCTTAAGATGTGTGTGTGTGTGTGTGTGTGTGTGTGTGTGTGTGTGTGTGTGTGCGCTACAGTTACAGGCATACAAAACCACACACATCTTAAGGTCACAATAAGACGGTCGTAAGAACCGTAACTAATAATCAGAGACTTGGTAGACTCTGGCCGGTAGTCTTGGCGGTTAAGGAAGCTCCCAAAGGCTGCGTACACAGAGAAAGCAGGTTGCCTGCGCGCTGGTTTCCGGCGCCGACCCGCGCTGGTTACCTGCGCGGGTAGGTGTTCAGAAAGGAAGCAGGTAACCAGCTCCGACCCGCGCGACGTTAAAGGGACAAGTGGACGTTAAAGGGACAAGGTCGCAGTCAGTTGTGATCTACCAGGCATACAGTGAAGATATCAAGCTCGTCGTCTGATGAGTTCATGTTGCTTGACAGTGTTCACCCAAAGATCAAAAGGAAAAAAAAAAAAAATAGCAACACATGAAATAAACTGCAAGAGAGAACAGCTTGGAGAGTATCACCATCTTTTTTTGTGATCTTAAAAAGGAGTTATATTAGTTATTTCCTCAAAAAATTGCGGGAATAACTAATAGCCTTTTCATCACAAAATGTTTAAACTTCATTATCTTTGTTTCCATACTGATCCTGAGTCCACAATGACCGATTCTGATAAAAAAGGCGAAAAAAAAAAAATCTGCATATTACTAGTGCGTCACGATTTCCACAACTTCACTCCTTCGCCAGTCTGTACACCTCTACCCACCTCTACCCGCGCGGGTTGAGCAGGCAAGAATGGTCCGAGGATTCCGGAAAGCAGGTTGAAGCAGGCTGCCTGCTCCGACACGCTCGACCCCGCTTCTTTTATGAACACCCCCACTTGTTTGTATGGTTTAATTCTTGGCGCAGGTCGGCGCCGGTAACCCGCTTTCTCTGTGAACGCACCTTTACACACACACACACACACACACACACACACACACACACACACACACACACACACACACACACACACACACACACACACACACACACACACACACACACACACACACACACACACACACACACACACACACACACACACACACACACACACACACACACACACACACACACACACACACACACACACACACACACACACACACACACACACACACACACACACACACACACACACACACACACACACACACACACACACACACACACACACACACACACACACACACACACACACACACACACACACACACACACACACACACACACACACACACACACACACACACACACACACACACACACACACACACACACACACACACACACACACACACACACACACACACACACACACACACACACACACACACACACACACACACACACACACACACACACACACACACACACACACACACACACACACACACACACACACACACACACACACACACACACACACACACACACACACACACACACACACACACACACACACACACACACACACACACACACACACACACACACACACACACACACACACACACACACACACACACACACACACACACACACACACACACACACACACACACACACACACACACACACACACACACACACGAGACTGGTTTGTAAGTCTTTATATGCATCAAACTTTGAACTTTTTCTGTCCCAAAATAGTTCAGTATTTAATACCGACGTCACCTCCACAAAACAATGATATACTTTGCAGGCTGTTCTATTTTATTTTAGTTTTTGGTGTCGAAAAGCTTGGTACTTCCGTAATGGCAGTATCAGTTACTTTGGTTCTCTGTCTGTCTGTCTCTCTCTCTCTCTGTCTCTCTCTCTCTCTCTCTCTCTCTCTCTCTCTCTCTCTCATTTCCATACCACAACCATTGTCTCTCCCTCTTTCCTATTCCCCCATCTCTTTCTTGGTCCTTTTCCTAAGGTCTCTCTGCCCAATTATTTTTTCCTTATTTTCCCTTCTGTATTATCCACAGTTTTACCTCCATATCTCCCTTCCTCCTCTCTCCCTCCCTCTCTTCTCTCCTTTCCTCCCTCCCTCTCCTCCAACCAGGATCTTAAAACTCTGAGTGAAATTATTGCCAGATGGGGAAATCTCTCCTTGGGGACATGTGGGTTGGGGAGGGATGGGGAGGAGGGAGGGAGAGGCAGGGGAAGGGAGGGAGGATTTAGGAGGGAATAAGTGCGTGGTGGTGATGAAGGGAAGGAGGGATGGAGAGAAGGGCGAGAGGATGGAATAGAGGAGAAAGGGAGGGACATGGGAGAGCTGTGAGTTGAAGGCGGGAGGTAGGGAAGAGGAACAGTTGGAGAAGATGGAGGGAGAGTGGAGAAGAGGGAGGGGTGAAGGAAGGAGAAAGAAGGAAAATGTGAGGAGTAAGATCAATGGAGAAGGAAAAGAGGAAAGGGAAAGAAGGAGAGTAGTAGGAGGAAGAGTAGGGAAATATACGAGAAAGAGAGAGAGAGAGAGAGAGAGAGAGAGAGAGAGAGCCCCTGTGGTACAGTGGTAGAGTGTGCGCTTTCATACATGGAAGAACGAGGGTTCGCGCCCCGCCAGGGTAATAAACTTTGGGAGCGTTCTTCAGGCCACAATCTGCTTTGGCGGACATAAGGGGTGCTGGGATTGAGCCAGTGTCGCGTACTATAAAGTATGCTTACACCCAGTCGGCTTGCGCGGGGTGATTACACTTGGTTCGCAGACTACGCTACAATCACACTTACAAGCACTTCTCACCCTACATAAACTCTTTACCAGACAGCCTAAGCCACCTGGTAAAGATACATAGACTGTATCGTCCCCACTTCGGTCGGGATAGGCCGGTCCTGCAGTGGACACTCAAACGGCTGATGATATATATATATATATATATATATATATATATATATATATATATATATATTTATATATATATATATATATATATATATATATATATATATATATATAAAACTTCCTGTCAGTCTGTATGTCCATCTGTCTCAATCATATCATTTGATCTGTCTGTTTGCTTATGTATCTGTCTATCCATGGATCTCTCTATCTATCTGTCCATCAATATATCTGCGTCTCATAGTAAAATTATCCTGAGAAAAGCAGAACTAGAACATTCGAAGAGAGAGAGAGAGTATTGTTCTCACAAACCTCTCACTGTCTGTTTACTAATGTGTACTGTAAATACCTGTGTGTTTGCCCAGGTGCCTTTTTGTACGTGTTTATGTATGTGTGAATTGTTTTTGTGTAGTGTTTGTGTGTGTTTACTTGTTTGTGTGTACACCTGAGTGTGTTTGTGTACTGATATATATTTTTCTGAATGTGTGTATATGTGCACTCTGTATGCTGTATAGTAGTGTGTGTGTGTGTGTGTGTGTGTGTGTGTGTGTGTGTGTGTGTGTGTGTGTGTGTGTGTGTGTGTAAATACGTATATGGGTATGTAGTGTATTCATGTGTACTTTATATGTAGTCTTTGTGCACATGTGTATTTTATATGTATGTATTAAACCCTCTCAGTGTCTACACAAATCTAGTATTGTCTTTCCGTGACCGTCAGACAATATCCTTCAACAGAGAGGGAGTCAGAGCAGCCTCAGTGCTAAGAGTGTAGGGGTTATTTTGTGTACGTTTCCTGTGTGTGTGTTTAGTCTTTGTATGTTTATAAGTGTGTATGTGTACTTTATGTGTGTGGATGTACTGTGTGTGTGTGTGTGTGTGTGTGTGTGTGTGTGTGTGTGTGTGTGTGTGTGTGTGTGTGTGTGTGTGTGTGTGTGCCTATTTATGAGTGTGTGTACGTGTGTAAATCCTCGGATAGTGTGTACAAATGTGGTGGTCAGGAGAGACGGCACCATACTTTGCCATCGAGAGAGAGAGAGAGAAGGAAGGAGGAAAGGAAGGAAGATATAGAGGAAGGAGAGAGATGAGTGATGGTGGTGGTGTAAAGATTGATGATGGAGACTAATGATACAACACCAAAGACTGGCCATCATTACCACTACCACTATTATAACACCATTACTGGTATTAGTTACCACTATTACCACTACTACCATTAATACTATCACTGTTACTACCACTATTATAACACCATTACTGGTATTAGTTACCACTATTACCACTACTACCATTAATACCATCACTGTTACTACCACTATTATAACACCATTACTGGTATTAGTTACCACTATTACCACTACTACCATTAATACCATCACTGTTACTACCACTATTATAACACCATTACTGGTATTAGTTACCACTATTACCACTACTACCATTAATACCATCACTGTTACTACCACTATTATAACACCATTACTGGTATTAGTTACCACTATTACCACTACTACCATTAATACCATCACTGTTACTACCACTATTATAACACCATTACTGGTATTAGTTACCACTATTACCACTATTACCATTAATACCATCACTGTTACTACCACTATTATAACACCATTACTGGTATTAGTTACCACTATTACCACTACTACCATTAATACCATCACTGTTACTACCACTATTATAACACCATTACTGGTATTAGTTACCACTATTACCACTACTACCATTAATACCATCACTGTTACTACCACTATTATAACACCATTACTGGTATTAGTTACCACTATTACCACTACTACCATTAATACCATCACTGTTACTACCACTATTATAACACCATTACTGGTATTAGTTACCACTATCACCACTACTACCATTAATACCATCACTGTTACTACCACTATTATAACACCATTACTGGTATTAGTTACCACTATTACCACTACTACCATTAATACCATCACTGTTACTACCACTATTATAACACCATTACTGGTATTAGTTACCACTATTACCACTACTACCATTAATACCATCACTGTTACTACCACTATTATAACACCATTACTGGTATTAGTTACCACTACTACCATTAATACCATCACTGTTACTACCACTATTATAACACCATTACTGGTATTAGTTACCACTATTACCACTAATACCATCACTGTTACTACCACTATTATAACACCATTACTGGTATTAGTTACCACTATTACCACTACTACCATTAATACCATCACTGTTACTACCACTATTATAACACCATTACTGGTATTAGTAACCACTATTACCACTACTACCATTAATACCATCACTGTTACTACCACTATTATAACACCATTACTGGTATTAGTTACCACTATCACCACTACTACCATTAATACCATCACTGTTACTACCACTATTATAACACCATTACTGGTATTAGTTACCACTATTACCACTACTACCATTAATACCATCACTGTTACTACCACTATTATAACACCATTACTGGTATTAGTTACCACTTACCACTACTACCATTAATACCATCACTGTTACTACCACTATTATAACACCATTACTGGTATTAGTTACCACTATTACCACTAATACCATCACTGTTACTACCACTATTATAACACCATTACTGGTATTAGTTACCACTATTACCACTACTACCATTAATACCATCACTGTTACTACCACTATTATAACACCATTACTGGTATTAGTTACCACTATTACCACTACTACCATTAATACCATCACTGTTACTACCACTATTATAACACCATTACTGGTATTAGTTACCACTATCACCACTACTACCATTAATACCATCACTGTTACTACCACTATTATAACACCATTACTGGTATTAGTTACCACTATTACCACTACTACCATTAATACCATCACTGTTACTACCACTATTATAACACCATTACTGGTATTAGTTACCACTATCACCACTACTACCATTAATACCATCACTGTTACTACCACTATTGCCGCTACCACTCACCATCATTTCCATTATCATCCATCATTCTTACCACCACCACTATCACCATCACTACTACGGCTGTCACCACCATTGCCACAACTACCACCACCACCACTACCAGCATCACTACCACAACTGCCACCACCATTGACACAACCACCACCACAGTCACCACCAGTCACCGCTACCACAATCACAACCACCACAGCCACCACTACTACCACAGTCACTACCAGTCACCACTACCACAATCACCACCACTAACCACCAAACTTGTCTCGCAAATCACAACATTATTGGACATAACTGGCCTTTTGTTCCTGCCCCTCTCCTTCTGCCCCTCCTTCTCTCCTTCCTTCGTCTCCTCCTTCCTTCTGTTCTGCCTTCTCCATTCTTCCCGTCCTTCCCCTGTTCTCATTCCCCCTCCCCTTCCCTCTTTCCCCCTCCATCTACGCTTGTCTTTTCTCGTTCTTTTACCCTCTCTTCTTCCCCTCTTGCCCCCCCCCCTCCCCTCTCCCATCCCTCTTTTTACCTCTCTCCGTCACATCCCTTCTCTTCCCATTCTCTCCTCCCAGCTCTCCATTCCCCTTTCTCCTTCATCCTTCTTCCCCTTCCTCCTTCCGCTCCTCCCTCTTTCAGCTTCTCTCTCTCTCTCTCTCTCTCTCTCTCTCTCTCTCTCTCTTTTTCTTTCTTCACCTTCCTTCAATATAGTACTTTCTGTTTTCTGTTTCCTAACCCTTGCTTTCCCCGTCTTTTCCGTCATTGTTGTTCATTTCTTTCTCTCCTCCCTTTCTTCCCCTTCCCCATCTAAAGCTCCTTCCCCTTCAGACTTTCCCCTTCACACCTTCCCCCTCCTCTTTAAGTGTCACACAGTCCGCCGTATTTTGCAACTTTCTGCATTGTATTTCTTTATTTCATTACTATTGGTACCTTTTTTAAGATCTCCACTTTTCCTTTCACCTTTCCTTTTTCTTTTTTTTACCTCAGTCGACTTACCATAATTAGCAACGCTGAAGTAGAGAGAGAGAGAGAGAGAGAGAGAGTGAGGCAAAGAAAAAAACCGAGACGTAGAGGCCAAGGGTAGGCTGGCGTAGTCCCGTACATTTAAGGGTAGATGACGTGTCTACTTCCCTTGGTGGCATTACAGGATCAAAAAACTATCACCTCTTAGGGATGGAACCACTGAGCTGTATCATATGGAGAGGCTTTCTCGTGGCTAACACAGCGTAACTGATGTAGCCGCCGCCAGGGCGACGCTGGTGTAGCGGCAGCCATGTTACACCTCGCCTGATGGCCACGGTTTTTGAACTGAGGTGTTCGTTGGGTTTTTGAAAGCAGCCGATGATTCCGTAATATATAGTGCCATGGTCAGCTGTGCAGCTTCTGGATGCAAAAATGGATACAGGAATGCATCAGAGAGAGATGGCATTACATTTCACAAGTAAGAAATATATCTTGTTGCTAATTCTATAAGATTATTGCCCCCTGGGGTGGGGCGGGAAGATTCTTCCCCAGTATCCCTGCATGAATGAGGCCACTAAAACGGGCCCATTTATCTCCAGTCTTTCTCTCCATGTCCTCTTCTCTTCTGTTCACACTCTCTTGTAGATATTTCCATGTTTCTTCCGGCCTTTATCAATCTGGACATTCGGTTTCATGACTTGGATAGTGCCATGAAGGGTAAGTTCTGCACTGCAGCAACCTATGGCGTTGTTTTATACTCATTGGCTAAATGTACCCGATATAATTTATTGAACTGGGCAGAAAAAAAAAAATCATAATCCATATATGTTTTTGTATTATAAGCAAAAAGTGTCTCTTTATTAATAATCACTGCTTAGTGGAAATGAAGTATTTGAATTTGAATTTAAGTGTCGGTGTTTCAATATGGCGGCCAAAATCACACGCCCGCGGCGGAGATAGCCACTCCATATTATAGAGCTCAGTGGATGGAACCTACGGCCGTGGCATGTCCATTGCTCCGTCGGGGACATTCTAACCACTAGACTTTCAGAAAATACATTAGTCTGAAATGTAGGCAAAATACAGTTACCTGGGTGGTTGTATGCCATTACTGCAGGTCAGGTGGCTGCTGAAGGTAATTATGGCTTAATTATCAAGTTACCTGGGTGGTTATATGCCATTACTGCAGGTCAGGGTGGCTACTGAAGGTAATTATGGCTTAATTATCAAGTTGCCTGGGTGGTTGTATGCCATTACTGCAGGTCAGGGGGCTACTGAAGGTAATTATGGCTAAATTATCAAGTTACCTGGGTGGTTGTATGCCATTACTGCAGGTCAGGGAGCTACTGAAGGTAATTATGGCTTAATTACTATATTACCTGAGGGTATGGTTCGCCTGTGAACCTCGTCTCATTACCACACCTGTCCTCTACATTTCTAATCCCTCTGGTAGTTGGGGGTTCATTTACCTGATAAAACGTGTCTTTCGTCAGTCAGGTAACATTACACCTTACACTCTTTACCATCCCACACACGTCCCCCATCCCCATGTTAGCCCACTTACTCTATTTCCTCTGCCTTTTACTTCAGTTTGTCCTCCACTCTCACATGTGTTCCCTCTCATCCTTTGCACCTTTCATCTCCTCCTCCTCTTTCCGTTCCTTTGTTTAAGAAAAATACAACGTATTCCTTTAGCAAAATTAACTTTCCGACCTACACATCCTGTCACACTCACTCTGCCCCCTCCTCCTTCGATCTTCTCTCTCCCTTTCCACTTTCTCCCTCTCTTCTTCCAATTTTCGCTCTCCTCTTCCACATCCTCCCTCTTCTCTTCCACTTTCTCCCTCCTTTCCACTTTCTCCCTCTACTCTTCCACTTTCTCTCCCCCTTCCCCCCTCTCCCTCTTCCATGTATCACCGATTCTCTCCTCTTCCTGTCCTGTCCTGTCGTTCCCTAACGTCTTCCCTCTCGTTTCCCTTTCCTTCTCCCTCTCCCCACTTTCTCAGTCATCTTCTTGTTCTCTGTCCCCCTCTTTCTCCCTCATTTGTCATCTCCCCCTCTTGTTTCCCTCCCGCTGTCTCCACCTCCCCCCCCCCGTTTCACCCTCCCTACCTGTCCCCCTCCCATCTTCTCTCTACCTCCTTCACGTCCCACCATTACGTTAAGCCAGAACCGTGAGACCCCTCCATTACCCCCACCATTACTGTACACACACACACACACACACACACACACACACACACACACACACACTAACGCAGATTACCGTCTGGCCCTCCTTGCCGGCACCTGGTGTGGGTTTTATGTTCGTTTGTGGTGTGTGTGTGTGTGTGTGTGTGTGTGTGTGTGTATATACTTAATTTACCTATATAGACATAGTAGACTAATAATTTAGAGAGAGAGAGAGAGAGAGAGAGAGAGAGAGAGAGATTACCATAGCCATTATGTAGTACCGTATTAGTAGCACTAATAGTAGTGGTAGTAGTAGCAGTAGCAGCAGTAGTCGTAATAGTAGTAGTAGTAGCAGCAGCTGCAGCAGCAGTAGTAGTAGTAGTAGTAATAGTTGTAGTAGTAGTTGTAATAATAGTAGTAGTAGTAATAGCAGTAGCAGCAACAATAGTAACAGCAGCAGCAGCAGTAGTAGTAGTAGTAGTAGTGGTGGTAGTAGTAGTAGTAGTAGTAGTAGTAGCAGCAACAGCAGCAGAAGTAGTAATAGTAGTAGTAGTTGTAGTAGCCTACTAGCAGCAGTAGTATTAGTAATAGTAATAGCAGCAGCAGTAGTATCGTAGTAATAGTACTGTACTGTAGTAGTTGTAGTAATAATAGTAATAGTAGTAATGGGGACAGTGAGGGAGCTGAGGGATTTTTATACACCCAGGCAGTAGGTCTGGCTGGTTATTTGGGTGCCACCACGTGAAGGCGTCCCTCTCAGGCAGTGAAACCTGCATACAGTGTCCGTAGACTTAATTCACTTTGTACCGCATCTGTAACACTAACATTTTATCCAAGCTGTATAACACTGATGACAGAGAGAGAGAGAGAGAGAGAGAGTGCAGGATACGCCTAATCTTCACATAAAAGAAAAACGTGAGGTAGAGTGCTGAGGTATCATGATGGTAATTATTGAACTAACGGGAGTACAGACATTACAGTGAGGTGTGCTGGGTTACGAGTGTGCCAGGCGTATTGTAATTAGGGTGGAAGGTAACAGGTGTGATCTTCTTTAATTAAAGTTATGGTTGCTTCAGTTTACCTTGTCTGCCTCTTGACCTTCGCCTGAATAAATGAATAAATAAACAAATAAATAATAGACAGGTAAATAAGCATAGACAGATAGATAGACAGATAAATAAAAGATCCAGGTAATGTATAAAGTCAAGATGCAATCAAGTTAAAAGTCAAGACATTTTAAGAAAAGTCAAGATGGCTGCTGACATATCTTGCCTCCCACTTGTGTTATGATAAACCAAGGAAACCAACCAGACATTTACACCACTGATTATTTACATCCAGGTGCCTATTTTATACCACTGATTATTTACATCCAGGTGCCTATTTTACACCTGATTATTTACATCCTGGTGCCTATTTTACACCTGACTATTTACATCCAGGTGCCTATTTTCAGACTGGTGTATATAAGACCCTGCCCATGGGTCCGGGAATCGAACCTGGGATGTGTGGGTTGTAGGGCGACTGTGCTACCGATTGGAGCAGCGGCAGCAGGTGTGAAGGAAGGAGGGGGGACAGAGGAAGACTTAGATGGTGAGGAAGGGAGTGACAGAAGGAACCAGTGTGGCGTCTTAAGTCATCATGCAAGGTGAGCAGCATTGTGGTGGAATCCTTTCAGGCCGAGGGCGTAATTTTCATTGTGTTGTTGCCTACGTCACAGGATTTATTAAACTTTGCAATGGCAGGTGGGACAAACAGCCTTCATTAATTCCTTACCTACTCCCTTAATGGCAATAGCATCCTGGCACAGTAGCAACAATAATAGCAAATTACCTTATCGGCCTGGAGGGATGACAGGCATTAGCTAATAGTTAGGATAGTCCACTAATGGAGGGCAGCATTGCGGTCAGCTGTTAATGACCTCTGTGTTTATCTGCTTTTAATTACCACTATAATTATCAGCTTTTAATAACTTCAGTGACTGTCAGCTTTTATTTACCTCTATAATTTTCAGCCTTTTATAACCTCTATAATTATCAGCTTTAATAACCTCAGTAATTATCAGCTTTTAATAACTACTCTGTAATTGTCAGTGCCTCGATTATCATCAGTGCAATGAGTATTAAATAATTTATGTTAAATTTTGGTGTAATTCGTGTTGCAACTCAATATTTTGGGCATTTGTGAGGGTGGGAGGGAGGTGGAGGTAGGCGAAAAATTGGAAGAGGAGGAAAGGTAGAGGCAAATGTGAGGGAGGAGGAAGGATGGAGGCAAATGTGAGGGAGGAGGAAGGATGGAGGCAAATGTGAGGGAGGAGGAAAGATGGAGGCAAATGTGAGGGAGGAGGAAAGATGGAGGCAAATGTGAGGGAGGAGGAAAGATGGAGGCAAATGTGAGGGAGGAGGAAAGATGGAGGCAAATGTGAGGGAGGAGGAAAGATGGAGGCAAGTTGGATGAAAATGTGCAAGAGAGGAAAGACCGGGAGAAGATGGAGGAGAAAAATGAGGGAGGAGGCAAGGTGGAGGAAAGTTGGAGGAAAATACTGGAGAGGAGGAAAGATAGAGAAAAACCTGAAGGAGTATGAAAGGTGGAGGAAAGGCATATGGCTACTAATGAGTCAGAGGAAGTGTGAGAGTTGGAGGAGTTGCTGGAGGAAAGTTGGGAAGGAGAAGGATATGTGGAGGAGAGAAGATGGAGGGAAGTTGGGAAGGAGAAGGATGTGTGGAGGAGAGAAGATGGAGGGAAGTTGGGAAGGACAGTTTACTTTAGTCCATCACTACCCTTATAGTGATGCGAGAGAGAGAGAGAGAGAGAGAGAGAGAGAGAGAGAGAGAGAGAGAGAGAGAGAGAGAGAGAGGTTCCTTGAATGGACCAAAAAAAAAAAAAAATAGAAATAGGAAAAAATCGACTGGACATATGAGAGAGAAATGGAAGTCTAAATGAAATTTTCGAGAACCGGGGTATAGAAAAAGGAAGGAGGATGGAGGGAAGATGGAGGAAAGATAGGAGGTGGAGGAAGAAGTTGGAGGAAAGTTGGAGAAATGATGAAGGAACTGGAGGAAGGAGGGGAGTTGGAGAGAATGATGGAATTTAAATGTTGAAGGAAAGATGTAAGGAAGCTGATGGAAGGATGGAGGAAGGAGGGAAGTTGGAGGAAGAAGAAGAAAAGGATCCTGGAGAGAGAGGGGGAGAGGGGGGGGTAGAGGAGGAACATAGAAAGGGAGAGAAAATAGTGAGGGGAAGAGAGAAAAGGAAGGACTGGAAGAATAAGGTTGAAAAGTAAAAGAAAGAGAAGAAGGAGGAAAGAAGATAGATGGAGATGGAAGATGAGGATAGACGGAAGAGGTAGAGAGGGTATGAGGAGGAAAAGAATAGGAGTCGGAATTGCAAAGAAAAAGGAAAACAGGGAAAACTGATGGAAGGAAAAGAGGATTGAGAGAAAAGGGAAGACGTTGAGGTTATGAAGAGGAGAAAAGGGAAGAGGAAAGGGAAAAGAAGATAGAAAGATACAGGAAGATATGGATGATAAGAGACGGATGGGAAGGAACAATGTGCTGAAAGGTTATGGTGTTTGGTGTAAGTAGTTTGTGGAGGCGGAACATATCAGAATTGGACGATAGATTAGTTGTACATGGTTGATGGGGTAGCAGATCTGACCAGGAAAGTAAAGGCCACGGTAGGGCAGGGCAGGACAAGGAAAAGCAAGGCAGGACGGAGAAGGCCAGGGCAGGGCAGGATAGGGCAATAAAGACCCGCTGATGGCAGCAGTGGTTTTAGGGCGGCCAAGAAGGGATGACGAAGAAAACAATTTACCGAAGCAGCCAATTGCACTGACCACCACCACCAAACTTTACTACTCTATTTCCTCCTCTTTTGTTATCAACCCCGCCCCCACACAAAACATTGTATATTTTATACATTTTTCTTTTATTTATTTCACCGGGATGAGCAGCAGGAAATACAGTATCTGTAGAAGTTGTGAGAGAATCTGTTATTAGTGCCCTAAGTCTGTATGTCTGTATCACTAAGATGTTGTGTGTCTTGGTTAATTCTTGTTACCTGCAGACGATTATATTTAACCTGACCAAGATGTTGTTTAAGGAAGTAATGAAGGCTGTATCCAACCCATCCTCTTCAGGTAATCGCCCCTAAGATGAAAATATCGTCTTGTGGCAGCTGACTAGGATGATCAGCGTACAATGACTAAAGAAGTAATAAGTGAATCTGTTTTTAAAACATTATTGTCTTTACAGTAAAATGTCTCTTGAACCATTTGTGGCTAAGATCCCATGATTATATTTTATGTCCTAAAATAATGCTTCTGTTTCCTGCAGTAGGTGGTGTAGGTAATACAAACTGTACCACTGATATAACCAAGCTCTTATACAAACGGTACCAGAACAATGAATAGCTTTAGCACTTCAACAGGATGACTTGTTTTGTGTTGTGTTCTTGGTATCTTTAGACGATTTACGTAGCTTAGCAGTGACTTTACGATCTGGAGGGTTAGATAAAGCCTTCATTAACCTCATCAGTACGAGTTGCCTTTCTTGTGTTGAGTAAAGTAGTGTGGAAGTAGCAATACAAAGACGTCATCGTAGACACGTGGTTCAGGAAAGAGTATAAATAAAAACAAGGTAACGTCTTAGCTGGTGTTGGTGTAGTGGTGTATTTGTGCCTGGAAAGTGTTGACAAGAAAGGCTTTATTCCTTAACGCAGTCTGCCCCTATCCCTACCCCCCTGCCCATCCCCTTCCCCTTTCCCTCCCCTCTCCCCCTACTCCCTCCTCTTCCCCTCCCCTCTCCCCCACTCCCTCCCCTCCCCTTCCCCCTGGCCACAAGGAGAGAAGCAGATGATATAATGCCGATACCAGCGTCAAGGAGGCTGAGGGAGGAGGGAAAGAGTGGAGGGAGAGACGAAGAGAGGAAATAGAGATGGAACGGGAAGACGAGAGAGAGGAGGAAGGAAGTGAGCAAATGGATATGGAGAGGGAAGAAGAGGAGAGAGGAAATAGAGATGGAGAGGGAAGAAGAGGAATGAGGAAGAGAGGAAATAGAGATGGAGAGGGAAGAAGTGAGGAAGGAGAGAGGAAATCGAGATGGAGAGGGAAGAAGTGAGGAAGGAGAGAGGAAATAGAGATGGAGAGGGAAGAAGTGAGGAAGGAGAGAGGAAATAGAGATGGAGAGGGAAGAAGTGAGGAAGGAGAGAGGAAATAGAGATGGAGAGGGAAGAAGTGAGGAAGGAGAGAGGAAATAGAGATGGAGGGGAGAGAGAGGTGGAAAGAGAAGGAAAAGAAGAAGAGAGAAAGATGAAGGAAAGAATGGAAGAAGGGGTAAGGAAAGAGGAAGGAGAAGGAGATGGAGGGGGAGAGAGAGAGAGAGAGAGAAGCAACAAAGCAGGGAGATGACAGACGGGAAACAGCGGGAGGTGAGAGGAAAGGAGGAAGAAAGAGACGGAAGGAAAGGAGATGTAAGGAGGGAGAGATGTAGAGTGATAAGGAATTACTGAAGGAAGAATATAGACAGAAAAGAGACAGTGAATAGAGTTGACGTGGGCAAGTTTGAAAGAGAGAGAGAGAGAGAGAGAGATCCCTTTACTGTCTCCCCTCCCTACCCACTTCCCTTCCTTCACCACTCCTCCCCTCCCTCCCTACGCCACCTCTCCCTCCCTCCCTACGCCACCAGCCCTGTAAAATAACCAAGTCTGCTGAATTGAATAAACTCTCTCTCTCTCTCTCTCTCTCTCTCTCTCTCCCCCCCCTTGCATTATTTTCTCATATCTTTATCTTATTTCCCTTTCTTTATCTTATTCCTTCAGTAATATTAGAAGTTTTAGTCCAGAGAGAGAGAGAGAAAGAGTCAGAGAGAGAGTCGCCTAATTATTGGCAGGATTATTGAGGAAGGGAGGGAGGATCTGGAGGAGAGAAGGATGGAGGGAGGGAATATCGAGTGGGGAGGAGGGAGAATCGGGGAGATGAGAGTTATTACCCTCTTGCTGAGAGAGAGAGAGAGAGAGAGAGAGAGAGAGAGAGAGAGAGAGAGAAACCCCGACTCCTCAAGATTGATCGAGCTATAATAATTATTATTATTATTATTATTATTATTGCCCTGCTAGTATTCCGTGTTAGCAGTTAGGCCTCATATATTAGCACTGAAGTGTTATTATTATTATTATTATTATTATTATTATTATTATTATTATTGCCCTGCTAGTATTCCGTGTTAGCAGTTAGGCCTCATATATTAGCACTGAAGTGTTTGTGGTTCTTGTTATCAGTGTTGGTGCTGTGGTTCAGATCTATTAACACCTTCACTACACAGGCCTGCCCTAAGCCAAATTACACTGGCTGGCGGTAGAAAAAATTATGTTCCAAAATTCGTCATGGTACTGAAGGGGTTGATGGACACACTCTCTCACCTCCAGGTTAAGGTACGTTGTGTAGGATAAATAATAATAATAATAATAATAATAATAATAATAATAATAATAATAATAATAGTAATAGTAGTAGTATTAATTAAGCAAGCCAGATGTGAGGTCATTTGTTGGTTAGTGGTAAAGGTGTTTGTGTATTGAGTGTACAGTGTGTGGTGTTAGGAGGCTGCCAGTACAAGACAATATTGACCTGGTGTTGTACACTTTACCACTGAGCCACCACTGACTGACTGTGACAGGGTTATGCTGACGGTATTAACACTGTCAGCCACCACTGACTCACTGTGACAGGGTTATGCTGACGGTATTAACACTGTCAGCCACCACTGACTGACTGTGACAGGGTTATGCTGACGGTATTAACACTGTCAGCCACCACTGACTCACTGTGACAGGGTTATGCTGACGGTATTAACACTGTCAGCCACCACTGACTCACTGTGACAAGATAATAATGACAGTATTAACACTGTCAGCCACCACTGACTCACTGTGACAGGGTTATGCTGACGGTATTAACACTGTCAGCCACCACTGACTCACTGTGACAGGGATAGGCTGACGTACTTAACACTGTCAGCCACCACTGACTCACTGTGACAGGGTTATGCTGACGGTATTAACACTGTCAGCCACCACTGACTCACTGTGACAGGGTTATGCTGACGGTATTAACACTGTCAGCCACCACTGACTCACTGTGACAGGGTTATGCTGACGGTATTAACACTCTCAGGCTGCACTGACTCACTGTTGGCTCAATAAAACCGTCAAACAAGCTGGAATAAAATAAACTAATAAGGTTATGGTCAGTATTACCCATCATTTATAATTATAACACGGTAAATAAAACACAGGAGGTAAAATACTGCCTGCCATACAAAGCCATGCTGATGAGGAAAAGCGTCTGGTGTGCCCTTAGCTTCTGTCTTTAGCCCTCCAGCCTCCTGTCTCATGTTTACTGCTGCTGCCTCTAGCCTTCTCCTCCCTGCCTCCCTCTATCCTTCTCCTGCCTGCCTCCCTCTATCCTTCTCCTGCCTGCCTCCCTCTATCCTTCTCCTCCCTGCCTGCCTCTATCCTTCTCCTCCCTGCCTCCCTCTATCCTTCTCCTCCCTGCCTGCCTCTATCCTTCTCCTTCCTGCCAGCCTCTATCCTTCTCCTCCCTGCCTGCCTCTATCCTTCTCCTCCCTGCCTCCCTCTATCCTTCTCCTCCCTGCCTCCCTCTATCCTTCTCCTCCCTGCCTGCCTGTATCCTTCTCCTCCCAGCCTGCCTCTATCCTTCTCCTCCCTGCCTGCCTCTATCCTTCTCCTGCCTGCCTGCCTCTATCCTTCTCCTGCCTGCCTGCCTCTATCCTTCTCCTCCCTGCCTGCCTCTATCCTTCTCCTCCCTGCCTGCCTCTATCCTTCTCCTCCCTGCCTCCCTCTATCCTTCTCCTCCCTTCCGTCCTCCCTTCCCCTTCTTCACCTCATACTTCTTCGTTACATTCTTACCATCCTAGTTTTCCTCCCGTCTTTCTCTTTCCCTTTTCATCTTCTCTTTCTTTCTTTTTCTTTTATCTTTTTTTTCTCCTCCTTCCTCCCTTCATTAGTCTATCTTTCTTCTCTTCCTCTTTCTTCCCTCTCACCAGTCCCACCAACCCTTTCTCCCTGCATCCTATCCATGTCTTCCTCATTCACCTCCTCCATCCCATACTCCTCCTCTTCTTCCTCCACCTTTCTGACCTCGCTCCTCCTATTCCTCCTCCTCCTCCTCCTCCTATTCTCCACAACCCGTGTTCATATCCGGACACTATATTAAAATCTCTCCACCTCACGTCTCCCTTTGTTTCCTTCCCTCATCTACTTCCCTTCCTCCCTCCCTCCCTCTCTTTCAGCTTTCCCTTCCTTTCTCCCTCCCTCTTACCTCTCCTCTCTTCTCTTCGCTTCCTCCTCTTCCTCCTTTCCTTTCTGATTCCATTCTCTCTCTCTCTCTCTCTCTCTCTCTCTCTCTCTCTCTCTCTCTCTCTCTCTCTCTCTCTCTCTCCCGCTGCGGCTTTGTGGCTGCTCGCTCTGGATTATAATATTGTAGAGGGAGAATAGAGGATTATCACTTTAATATATTGAGAGAGAGAGAGAGAGAGCAGACGCAATAAATTCAATAAAACCAGCGAAAAATCAAATCCCGAACGGAGTGCAAAGAACAAAGGAAAATCCATGATGATAAAATCTATAGAAAAAAATACAATAAAAATACAGATGGTAAAAAAAGTTGAAAAAATATGAATGAAGGACGAAAAAAAAAAAATGGCGATCAGAGTGAAAGTGAAAAATGAAGAGGAAAATATGGGACTCAAAAACAGTGTGGCGTTGGCGGTTGAGAGAGAGAGAGAGAGAGAGATGCATTTGAAAGGTTTGCATCACATCCCCCAAAAGTAAATACAGAGGGTCAGTGTGGGTAAAGTGCTGGAGGGGAGAGAGAGAGAGAGAGAGAGAGAGAGAGAGAAATGAGAGGCTTTGAAGACTTAGAAGAAAGGAAAACGGAAGCGTACAGGAAGGGGGGAGGAGGAGTGACTGTGTGTGTGTGTGTGTGTGTGTGTGTGAGAGAGAGAGAGAGAGAGAGAGAGAGAGAGAGATGGGGGAGTATTGCCTCAAATTTCAGTTTTTTTTTTTTTTGTTCTCTCTCTCTCTCTCTCTCTCTCTCTCTCTCTCTCTCTCTCTCTCTCTCTCCATTCCTGTCCACTCAGCCTCTCTCTCCCTCTCTCTCTTTTCTCCCTCCGTCTTCCTGTTTCCTTCCCACCGCGCTAATGGTGGGGAGAGCGGCTGTATAAGACGGCAGTGTTGGAGAGAGAGAGAGAGAGAGAGGTAGTCATAAAAATACAGTATAAACATGAAGGAGATGGGTAAAGGTGTGTGTAGATGTGTAAGGTAGTAAGTTGGTTGGTAGCCATGTTGTGTGTATAGATAGATAGATGGATGGAATGATACAGGTAGATAGATATAAATGGATGGATAGATACAGATATTGGTACAGATATAGATAGATAGATAGATAGATAGATAGATGTGATGGTGAAAGATAGTTTGTGTTATAAAAGTGAATGTCATAGGTGAGTATGTGTGTTGTAATATGAGGAGCTGTGTATTGATGAGAGTAGGGTGTATTGTGTAAGTGTGTTGGTATTGTGAGTGTGTAGTGCATGATGGGTGAGTGTGTAGTGCATGATAGGGTGTGTAGTGCATGATGGGTGTGTAGTGCATGATGGGTGAGTGTGTAGTGCGTGATGGGTGAGTGTATAGTGCATGATGGGTGAGTGTGTAGTGCATGATGGGGTCAGTGTGTAGTGCATGATGGGTGAGTTTGTAGTGCATGATGGGTGAGTGTGTAGTGCATGATGGGTGAGTTTGTAGTGCATGATGGGTGAGTGTGTAGTGCATGATGGGTGAGTGTGTAGTGCATGATGGGGTCAGTGTGTAGTGCATGATGGGTGAGTGTGTAGTGCATGATGGGTGAGTGTGTAGTGCATGATGGGTGAGTGTGTAGTGCATGATGGGTGAGTGTGTAGTGCATGATGGGTGAGTGTGTAGTGCATGATGGGTGAGTGTGTAGTGCATGATGGGGTGAGTGTGTAGTGCATGATGGGTGAGTGTGTAGTGCATGGTGGGGTGAGTGTGTAGTGCATGATGGGGTGAGTGTGTAGTGTTGTGGAGGGACGGCAGTATAGTGAGGGTAGTGTGCACTGTATATGAGTTGTATTGTAACAGTGAAATACTTGAGGTGATTAGAGTGTGTTATGGTGTGAGAGGCGGCATTATAGTGAGGCCAGAGTGAGTTATTTGAAAGATACGTATGATTTATTAGGAGACCAGTGATGAAAGAAGAGACAGGGATAAAACTGGAGAGGAGGAGAAAGGGAGAGGAAGCCAAAGAAGAACTAAGAAGATGAAGAGAAACATTAAATAAGGATAAAGGAAGAAGGCAGCGACCATAAGTGAAACAGAACGAAGGAAGGAAAGACACGGAAATATTTAGAAGGGTGAGGCAGGGAAGGTGCATTGGGAGAGAGAGAGAGAAGTGAGAGAGCAGTGGGGGGTCGGGAGAGAAGGGAGGAGATGACTACCCTTAACGATGCTTGATTGTTTTTACTCTCTCTCTTTCTCTCTCTCTCTCTCTCTCTCTCTCTCTCTCTCTCTCCTTACGTTTTCCTTTTATCGTCTCCTTTCCACTTATCTTCCTCTTTCCTTCCCATTCTTCCTCTTGGTTTCCCATCTTTCCTCTCTCCCTCCCTTCCAGCCTTCCTCTTGACTCTCCCTTCCCTCATCCCTTCCTTCCTCTTGACTCTCCTCCCCTTGCCCATTTATCTTCATTTACCTCCCTCCCTCCCTCGCTTTCACTAACAGGCAAACAATCAATTAGTTACAAATGATGCTTTTGAGAGAGAGAGAGAGAGAGAGAGAGAGAGAGAGAGAGAGAGAGAGAGAGAGAGAGAGAGAGAGAGAGAGAGAGAGAGAGAGCAGCGATGCAACTCGACATTAGGATAAAAGGAGAGAATACAGAACCAAGAAAGAGGGAGGGAGGGAAGAAAGGAGAGGGGAGGGAGGGAGGGAGGGAGTGGGAGGGTAGGGAGGTAAGAGGGAATAATGGACATCTCATCTCAGACAGTAAAGAGGCAGTTCTGGAGTGACTCACCCTCTTTTTCCCCTCTTTACATCTTCCCTCACATCTTCCTTTTATCTCACTCCCTTACCTTCAGCGTCTCTTCATTTTTGTTATTTTTCTTATTTTCCCCACACCTCACTGTCATTTTACCACATTCCCTTATCTGTTCTTCATCTTGTCATCATCTTGTCATCATCTTCATCGTCTGTATTTTCCTCTCATCATTTCCTTCATCTTCCTTGTTTTGGTTCATGTTCCCTCATTTTCTGGGCATACTCCCATGTTTTATCATCAGTATCTTTCCAGCTGGTATTACGGAATATAAGTTGATATCGCACACCACACGTATTTCTCTGTCTATCTCTCTATCTGTCTATTGCCAGACGCCTTATCCCGTAAGGGGTGGTCACAAACAAATCACCTCCACGTCTCCCTGTCCTCTGTCATTTGGCTGCCCTTCTTCCAACCCACACATTCTTCTGTCTTGTATCTCTCCACACCATCCCTCCATCTTATCCTTGATCTAATACAAACAAGTAGACTTTTCTCCCGCCCAAAACATTACTTTGCAAAACTAAATACCAAAATAAACCGTAGGAGTGAGTGAGGCCATAGAGAATACAGACAGCCCCGGCCCAAGCCCGTGCCTCCAACTTACCGGGGAAGTGCATTGTTTGTCTTACAGTTTTGTATTTACAGCGACTTTGTACAGGTTGTAGGCAGCACCTGTTCCCTAGTGACATACAGTATACTACACTTACACTTCATATCGTCTTGTATGTTACTGATACAAAGTTTGTTGATATTAAAACAATAAATGTCCGTATGTATTATATGGAAATACATACCTATAGTTGAGCTAGAGTTTTGTATTCTAAGTGACTTTGGTGAGTTTGTAGCCTGTCTTCGTTAGCGATATGTAATGCACTTACACCTCAGTGTCCTCTTTGTTACTGATTCGAAGCCTTCTGTGCCACCTGTGTACTACATTCAGTCGCTCTCTCAACATTTATGAGGTCCAGTGCCACCTGTGTACTACAGGTCCTGTGGCACTTGTGTACTACAGGTCCTGTGCCACCTGTGTACTACAGGTCCAGTGCCACCTGTGTACTACAGGTCCTGTGCCACCTGTGTACTACAGGTCCAGTGCCACCTGTGTACTACAGGTGCTGTGCCACCTGTGTACTACAGGTGCTGTGCCACCTGTGTACTACAGGTGCTGTGCCACCTGTGTACTACATTCAGTCGCTGTCAACGTTTGTCAAGTAGACACTGTTCTGTCCACTACTAGCCACTCACAGCCCAAAATGTTCACCTCAAGTTTTTTAAGCAGTTTTTATTCACATCAACGCCTTTCAGTCCCATGACGTAGTTTTTATATATTATTTGTCATTTTTGCTGTTTTCATACTGTTTATTTAACTTAGGACAGTTTTGGAATTCAGGCGTAAGATATAACATTGCTTTAGCTCTTTGCCTGCCTGAGAACTGTGGCAAACAATATATACAGTGTGGTGGTGGCAGCAGCAGTAATGACCATCTCAGCCTGAAGGGGTTATATAGCACAAGATACCGGTATTATAACACTATCTCTCTCTCTCTCTCTCTCTCTTCCCCCCCCCCCACCAACCCAGCGTTCCCTATTCATTACTTGGGTTAATTCGCCACGCAGCCGTTTTGCAGATTTCTGCCAACCGAGAGAGAGAGAGAGAGAGAGAGAGAAACAATGCGTGCCATCCCCAGGTGTGTTAATTAATGAAGGTAATTTCTCGATCATTAAAGGTGGACCTGACCTTTTCCAGAGTTTAGCCATTTTGTGAGCTGGAGGGTTGGTGGCGAGAAATAGATAGATAGGTAGATAGATAGATACTTAGTTTTGTTTGATAGACTGATCGATAGATAGATGTTTAGTTTTGTTTGATAGACTGATCGATAGACAGATAGACTTAATCAGTTCAGCCCGAGGACGTATTTGTGTTTCTATCAGTGCTGTGTATAGGCTGGGAGAGATTTAGAACTGGAGGTATGAGAGAGAGAGAGAGAGAGAGAGAGAGAGAGAGAGAGAGAGAGAGAGAGAGAGAGAGAGAGAATATTTGTGGAGGAGTGGAAGAAAGGAGGGAGAGGGAAAAGAGGAAGTTTATGAATAAATACACTATCTGGTTCCCACACCCGTCACGAGGAGGAGGGACGCATGAGGAGGAGGAGAGTATGGAGGTGGCGGAGGAAAAAGATATGGAGAGGGAGAGGGGGAGGAGGAGAAGGAAGGAATAGGGTGGGGGAGGATAGAGGAATAGAGAGGAGGAGGAGAAGGGAGGAATAGAGTGGGGGAGGACAGAGGAATAGAGAGGAGGAGGAGAAGGAAGGAATAGGATGGGGGAGGACAGAGGAATAGAGAGGAGGAGGAGAAGGGAGGAATAGAGTGGGGGAGGACAGAGGAATAGAGAGGAGGAGGATAAAGGAGGATGAGGAAAGGTAAAGGAAGAGGGAGGCATAGGAGGAGGATAAGGGTGCTTGGGTCTCTTCACACCGACGACATATTTCCTGTTTAATTCTTGCTGTGTTCAGGCGATTCTCCTGAGGTCAGAAGGCGGTGACAGGGAGCCTACACGTGGTGACGCTGTGCACCCTGGGTGAAGCAGCTGTGGCGTCCACCCGGGAGACAAACCTTCCCGTATATCCCTGCACCTCGCCGTGGGAAGGACCCTGGTGGGTGAAGCAGCTGTGGCGTCCACCCGGGAGACAAACCTTCCCGTATATCCCTGCACCTCGCCGTGGGAAGGACCCTGGTGGGTGGAGCAGCTGTGGTGTCCACCCGGGAGACAAACCTTCTCGTATATCCCTGCACCTCGCCGTGGGAAGGACCCTGGTGGGTGGAGCAGCTGTGGCGTCCACCCGGGAGACAAACCTTCCCGTATATCCCTGCACCTCGCCGTGGGAAGGACCCTGGTGGGTGGAGCAGCTGTGGTGTCCATCCGGGAGATAAACCTTCTCGTATATCCCCGCATCTCGCCATGGGAAGGACCCTGGTGAAGCACTGTGTACCACAAGGGGTCGCTGGATCCCTCCACGGTGTATGTACCATACTGTACCTGTAGAAGCTGCAGCTGACCTGTGGTGGACACACCAGGGTGGGTTAAACAGCAACAACAACAACAACATTGGAGGTCAGGAGGGCTGATAGTGGTTTATACAGCCTTTGATTGAACCTCCACCACTAGATATCATGTCTTTCGAGGCTGCATGTTACAGAGTACATTATGACTACAAAATCTAATTCTACAGTACATGCTGAAGGAAAAGGAGAATAAAGCAAGAAGGCTACCCCCGCCACCAAACCCTCCAGTTAACACTAGCAGAAAAAAGTGAGAAAAACCACCATGCTGCATGGAAAAACTGACATGGAAATTTCATAGGAGAAACTGAAAAGGAAGAGTTACATTCTGTAATACTTTATAAGTTACCAGTTTGAATAACCTGAGAGAGAAAGTAGTAAAATGAGTAATCAAATAAATAACTAAGGCACGACATTATGTATGGGTACGTTGAGTTAACGGGGCGTCTTTTTTTTTTTTTTTTTTTTTTTTTTTAATGCGAGGAAGAAGGAACCAAAGGCCATGAGCCCGCAGTAACAGTTCCCTCCAAGAGAAAAAAAAATACAATATAGAGCCAAATTCAAGATCCGATCATTTTGAGATGCCTGGACACACTGCGTTTGAAAGACTGGAGATCATAGGCAGCAGGAAATACAGACAGAGGGAGACAGTTCCAGAGCTGACCTGTTGCATAAATGAAAGACTGGGAGTAACGGTTAACTCTTGCATTAGAGAGTTGGACAGAAAAAGGATGAGAGTTTGCTGCCAGACGGGTGCTACGCGCCCGTCGTAGAGGTGGAGGAATGCAAGCAGACAGTTCAGAGGAGCAGTGACCATTAAAGTAACGATAGAAAAGAGATAAAGGTGCAACAGTGCGGCGAAGAGACAGAGGTTGAAGGGAGTCAGTAAGAGGAGGAGAGTTAATGAGACGAAAAGCCTTTGACTCCACCCTATTGAGAAGAGCTGTATGTGGGGAGCCTCCCCACACATGAGAGTTGTACTCCACACAGGGGCGGATAAAACCCCTGTATAGAGTCAACAATTGTGCAGGGGTAAAGAAAGAGCGGAGTCGGCTTAGCACACCCAATCTCTTGGAAGCAGATTTTACAAGAGATGTAATATGATCTTTCCAAGACAAGTCCCGAGTAAATGAAACCCCAAGCATGTTCAAGGATGATGCAGGATTAAGCTGAATATTATTAAACATTAGTGGGTATACCTGTGGAAGATTTTGTCGGGTTGATAGGTGTAAGAACTTAGTCTTAGATGCATTAAAAACAACCATATTTTTTTACCCCAGTCAGAGATATGAGCCAAATCAGACATTAGGTGTGCCACAGCCTCATCCCTTGCTTGTTGAAGTAACTGTTGAGATGGGCGTTGCGGGAACCGAATGGAAAGGTGAAGGGTGGAGTCGTCAGCGTATGAGTGGATAGGGTTAGATGTACAGCTTAGAAGATCATTGATGAATAAAAGGAAGAGAGTTGGTGATAGGACAGAGCCCTGAGGAACACCACTGTTGATAGATCTAGAAGAACGATGGCCGTCTACAACAGTGGCTATAGAACGACCAGAAAGGAAGCTAGCGATGAAGGCACAGATAGAAGGATAGAAACCGTAGGTGGGCAGTTTGGAAATTAAAGATTTATGCCAGACTCGATCGAAAGCCTTTGAGATGTCAAGTGCAATGGCAAAGCTTTCGCCAAAGTCCCGAAAGGAGGATGACCAGGAGTCTGAAAGGTAGGTGAGAAGATCGCCAGTGGAGCGTCCCTGACGGAACCCATACTGACGATCGGAAAGAAGGTTGTGATAGGAAAGATGCCTTAAAATTTTTCTATTAAGAATTGACTCGAAAACTTTTGAAATACAGGACGTTAAAGCAATTGGACGATAGTTGGAGGGTTGGGAGTGGTCACCCTTCTTTGGGACTGGCTGAATGAGAGCAAACTTCCAGCAAGAAGGAAAGGTACAAGTTGACAGACAAAGGCGAAAGAGTTTGTCTAGGCAGGGTGTAAGCACAGAAGCACAGTTCTTGAGAACAACAGGAGGGACCCCATCAGGCCCATATGCCTTGTTAGTACTGAGGCCAGTGATGGCAGAAAATACATCAACTGAAGAAATTTTAATGTCAGCCATGAGGAAGTCAGAGGGGGGAAGTGATGGAGGAACAGCACCGGAATCGTCTAAGGTAGAATTGGAGGAGAAAGTCTGTGCGAAGAGATCTGCTTTATCAGTAGAAGAAATAGCTACAGAACCATCAGAGTAGAAAAGAGGAGGGAAGGTTGATGAGGTAAAGTTGTTAGAAAGAAATTTGGCAAGATGCCAGAAGGAGCGGGAAGAATTCGAGTCGGAGAGTTGAGAGCATTTAGTATGGATGAAATTATTTTTAGTAGAGCGAAGAACAGACTTAGCACGATTCCGGGCAGAAACGTAAAGATGATGTGATTCAGGGGTGGGTTGGCTCCAGTACCTTTTGTAGGCCCTCTCCTTGCTGCGGACAGCATTAGAACAAGCGTGATTAAACCAAGGCTTTCTTGCATTAGTCAAAGGATATGAGAAAGGAATGTATGCTTCCATGCCCGAGAGAATAACCTCCGTAATGCGCAAGGCACACTCAGATGGCTCACGGCCATGGAAGCAATAATCATTCCAGGGAAATTCAAAGAAGTACTGCCTGAGGGCCTCCCAGTCCGCAGCTCCAAAATGCCACAGACGACGTTTCACTGGAGGGTCCACAGGCCGTACCGGAGTGATAGGACAGGTTAAGGTAATAAGGTTGTGATCGGAGGAGCCCAACGGAGAGAAAAGATTAACAGAGTAAGCAGAAGGATTAGTTGTGAGGAAGAGGTCAAGTATGTTGGAGCTCTCTCCAAGGCGGTCAGGGATACGGGTAGGGTGCTGTACAAGCTGCTCTAGGTCATTAAGGATAGAAAAGATGTAGGATTGTTCACCAGGTGGATCCGTGAAAGGAGAGGAGAGCCAAAGGTGGTGGTGAACATTGAAATCTCCAAGAATGGAGATTTCAGAGAATGGAGAAATGGATAGAATGTGTTCCATCGTAGAAGTAAGATTGTCGAAGAATTTTTGATAGTAGAATTAGGGGATAAGTAAACAGCACAGATATATTTAGTCAGAGAATGACAGGAAAGCCGAAGCCAGAGTGTGGAGAATTCAGAAGAATCAAGTTCAGGAACACGAGAGCAAGATAAGTCGTTGCGTATGTATACACAACAGCCACCTTTGGCTTTGAAATGAGTATAAAGAAAGTAGGAGGATACAGAAAAGGGTTTGCTGTCAGTTGCCTCAGACAGCTGAGTCTCCGTTAGAAAAAGAAGGTGAGGTTTAGAGGAGAGGTGGTGCTCAACAGAGCGAAAGTTAGAGGAAAGGCCGCGAATGTTGCAGAAATGAAGAAGAAGAGAGTCAGACCGTGGTTCCAGGCACCTTGAGTCGTCACCGGGAGACGGGCAGATGGTGGGGGCATTTATGGTCCCCCCCCCCCTGGGGACTTCGAGGTTTGATAAGACGACGCCATTTTGGTAAATTTTGAATAGGAAGTGTAGTGTGTACTGTGCATGTAGTTTGGTGAAGATAGTTAGAGAAATTTGTACTGGAGAGCATGCTGGCCTACTCTCTGTGTAACTGAGACACTGAAAAAGTTCAGCAAAGGGGGATGGTCAGGAACTAGTCCTGAGGGCTGATGAAACGGGAGCTCCAGCACTCCCTGTCATCAGCTTTCCATCCACCTCGGGAGTACTGCCCTGCTCGACTGGTGCTACAGTCTACTGGTGCTACAGTCTGTAGACACAGTGTGGAAAATGCACAGTGTGGATGGAGGTAGAGGAGGAATGGGAGGAGGAGGAAGTGAGGTAGGAAAAGGGCGAATTAGGTAAAATTGAATAAGAAAAATAACCCACAAGTATGATAATTATTTTATGTATTTACTCGTATTTTTTAATTTTCCGAATGTGTATTATCCAGACGGTTGTGTTTCCCAAGATTCCTAAGTACTTCCTAAGATAAATTGAACCATGTGAAGGTACCAAGTTTGTGGTAGGTGGGGACGCTCACCATCCACTCACTCGATGTTGTGTTGCTTTGCGTGTCTGCCCTTTCCTCTCTTCCATCCTTCCTCTTCTGTCTTTCTTTCATTCTTTCCTCTTTTGTCTGCCTACGGGTGACTTTACACTCCCTCCTCTGTCTTTCTTTCCTTCATTCTTTCCTCTTCCATCTGCCTATGGGTGACTCTACACTGAGTGACAAGCCAAATGGTTCCCTGTACATCAGGAAACCATTTACTACGCTGGGTGGTAACCATATAGCCAGATTATGGCGCCTGGTGGTTTAGTGGGTAATTAAGGTGCTCCAGTCGGATTGAGCCTGTGTAGGTTTATATGCAAGGGGTGGTTGGGGTTTATTGCTCAAGTAATGCCACTCAGGGATGAACGAGGCTAGTCACTCCCATCTTAAATGTCAGGACCAACTTGCCTAGCCCCGGGCTCCTACGCTCCTCATGGGGCGACATAGGATTGGATGATGGATGGATAGAAGGTACTAAGTATTAAAAAAAAATTGAGAATGTATTAAGAGAAATTATTTGTGTGTGTGTGTGTGTGTGTGTGTGTGTGTGTGTCAGGGTGAGTTTGTATATGGGTAAGTATGAGTGTCGGGCTGTGTTATGTGTTTGTGTATACTGTATGTCTGTGTGTGAGGGCGTGCCAAACCTCCAATTCGGCACCGCCAATTAAAACAGTTAATACCCCTGGACAGAGTCAGTGACGTGTGTGAGGGGGAGGGGGGTAGCAACCAGGAGAGGTGCAAAGCATGTCTGTATTGCTCATACCAGCAGACTGAGCCGTCCTCGCAACACAAGATGAGATGGTGCAATATATTGACAACCCATAGTATACATATGTATACATACATGTGCGTGTATGTATGTACTGTACATCACTGCCAGGCCAAAAAGTATGAGTGTTGTTTTTAATTAAAGGACACAACGGGTTTCAGTAGTATTAAAAAATAACGACATGAAAATATTGTCATATGTTGGGGACATGAAGGGGGATGGGCAGGGGTGAGGAGAGAGGGAGGGGGAGTGGGAGTGAGGGGAAAAAAATAAAGGAATTGAGGGCAATGGAAAGGAATGAGGAAAGAAAAATGGAAAAGCCCACGAAGCGTAAAAAGATAAGTGAGGAACAGAAAACGATGAGAGAGAGAGAGAGAGAGGCATATTATTTCCTAAAATATCTATAATAAAACAGATATATATTAAACTGAATAGGAAATACAGAGAGAGAGGGGGGGGGAGATGCATATTATTTCCTAAAATATAATAAAACGTTGTATATTAAACTGAATAGGAAATACTATCCTAATACAAACCATGCGCGCTCGCGAAATCTTTTTCCCTCCCTACGTTTCCCTGCCCTCCTCCTGCTGCAGCTGTTGCCGTTGCCGTTGCCGTCGCCGCCGCCGCCGCTGCCGCTGCTGCAGCTACGCTTTTGCGGTTCACCAAATTTCCTTTTCATTTCACTGATTACCTCTTCGTCCCTCTGTCTCCTTCCCCATCATTCTTCCCTTACCCACTTTCCATCACTTTCCTTACTTCTTCCCCGCCCTCTCCCTGTTCTGTATTTCCCTCTCCATTCTTCCTCTCTCTTCCCCTCCACTTCCTTCTCTTGTTCAGCTGTTTCAGCTCTCCCTCCTTCTTTGTTTCCCTCTTCTTCCCCTTCCACTTCACCTCCGTGTTCCCCTTCCTCTCTCTCATCTCTCCCTCCCCCACTTCACTTCTCCCTCTCCCACTTCACTTCCTTCTTCCCCTCCCACTTCACTTCTCCCTCTCCCACTTCACTTCCTTCTTCCCCTCCCACTTCACTTCCCTCTCCCACTTCACTTCCTTCTTCCCCTCACACTTCACTTCTCCCTCTCCCACTTCACTTTCTTCTTCCCCTCCCACTTCACTTCCCTCTCCCACTTCACTTCACCCTCTCCCCCACCCTCTCTCTCCCTCTCCCCCTCCCCCTTCACGTCTCTCTCCCCTCCCCCCTTTGTAATCCCGTAATCAGTGCCAGGCCACTCCGATAATACCTTGATGAAAACCTGTTACAGAACTCACTCTCTCTCTCTCTCTCTCTCTCTCTCTCTCTCTCTCTCTCTCTCTCTCTCTCGTTGGAAAAGTCTCCCCCAAGCCAGCTTAATTTGTCTGCAGGTAACTGACCTACCTGACCTGAAATTGCCGTCTCTCCAGCTTCACTACTACATAGATATAAATAGATAAATAGATGGATATGGATGGATAGACAGATACATAGACAGACGAAGAGATAGATATAAATGGATGGATAGAATCTTAGACAGGAGAAGAGATAGATATGAATAGATTGATAGACAGGTAGATAGATATGAAAAGATGAGTACATAGAGATATGGATAGTTAAACAGATAGATAGATAGACTGTCCATGTTGTGTAATTATTGTTAATTTTATGCTGCCCTTCCTTCAGTGTCCAAATCCTGCCTCACCCAGAGTCATGGAGGGAACTTATGGCTCCCTAACACCTCTTCCTAACCGACTTATTTGGCTTATTGTACCTTATTACCCTTTGCTGTGTTATATAAATCCTTCCAGTATCGCCATACTCCGCATAAATAACACCTCTTCCTAACCGACTTATTTGGCTTATTGTACCTTATTACCCTTTGCTGTGTTATATAAATCCTTCCAGTATCGTCATACTCTGCATAAATAACCTACAAAATAGACCACCCAGTCATATCCAAAAATAAATTGCTAAGGAAGAGTTGTAAGGTACTCTTTTTTCACCTGAATTTGGTCCAGGTGTTTGTCCTTTTGCAGCTTATTTTACGAGGCTCAGTGGCAGAATAAGATAATACTACGGCTCTTCATTCTTCCCATAGCACTTCTTCGTGACTAGCAGCATATTCTAGTGTTACTGTCAGAAGACAATACTACTGCTCTACGTCCTTCCCATGGCACTTCTTCGTGACTAGCTGCATATTGTAGTGTTAATGTATCAGAATAAGACAGTACTACGGCTCTACATCCTTCCCATGGCACATTCGTGACTAGCAGGATATTCTAGTGTTAATTTGTTGTTATAACCCAGCACTGAATGTCATTACATGGCAGTTTTACGGCTATACTCAGTTTAACTTGGCCTAAAACTGCCACATCTCCATCTTGAAAGTCGATTTTTAATAACTGATTAGCACTTCAGCATGATGCTAGTCATGAAGAAGTGCTGTGGAAAGGATGTGTAGCCGTAGTATTTTCTACGCGAAACAAGCTGCAAAAGAATCAAAATCCAGGTCAAGTTAAAGTAAAAAGAGTATAGTTAGAAAGGAACCCTTCTAAATTAAATAAAATCGTCTGACAGCTGAAAAAAAAATAATAATGATAATTTTAATTCTTGGTAACAGCAGACAAATTTATTCAGCTCAGGAGAGACTGCTTGCAACTGGAGGGGTTAAATACAGCCTTCTTAACCTGTTCACGGCCATTGCATGTGTTCTGAGAAGAGAAGGCTCTTGCCTTAAACTTTTGAAAGCTGGCAGCTGATTGGTTGTCCGAGTGCATTAATTTATAACGATGTATTTTAAATAAATTCTTTTATATAAGGAGTACAATTGACCATTTCTGACGATAAGGTTGTTCAGATTTTATCTATCTATCTGTCTATCTGTCTACATATGTGTGTGTGTGTGTGTGTGTGTGTGTGTGTGTGTGTGTTTTATGTAGGCAAGAAGGAACCAAAGGCCAGGAGCCCGCAAACCGTTCCTTCTAAGAAAAAACAAAAACAGTACAAAAGAGAGCCAAATTGATGATGATGATGGTGTGTGTGTGTGTGTGTGTGTGTGTGTGTGTGTGTGTGTGTGTGTGTGTGTGTGTGTATTTATATTATATTTCACGTTCACATTGCTTTGCCTGGTATTGATATGGCTTTAGTGCATCAGTGACCTACAGGAGGATACTGAGGTGTATGCAGAGAGAGAGAGAGAGAGAGAGAGAGAGAGAGAGAGGGAGGGAGGGAGAGAGAGAGAGCGAGAGAGAGAGTAGCCTTCATTAACCTCTTCACCACCACCAGGGTTATATCCATAGCTGAATAAAATAATCTATATTCTGTTCACTTCAACTAGGCATAAAACTGCCATTTCCCCATCTTGAATACTGAGTTGTAGGAAGAGATTGATGCTAAAATATGGTGCTAGTCATGAAAAAGTGCTATGGAAAGCATGTGCAGCAGTAGTATTGACTTACTGTACCATTGAACTACGGGAAATAAGTTACGACAGGATATAAATCTGGACCAAGTTGACGTGACAGGAGCATAGTGGTATAAAAACTAAATATTAAGACATCCTTGGGTTGTTGTTGTGGTCCCAGGCCCACTTGTACGTGGACCTGGTGGAATGTTTAGTTGCCCCTTTTCCTACAGTCCACCATCCTCCTTTCAGAGCACAGGGAGGCAGCTGAAGATTAATCAGAAACAGGCGATATCGTATTACACATTTAAATAGCCCGCCAATCTCCGCCATTATTGTTATTGGCCGGCAGTATTGCAAATATAACGTTTTCTTTGCTAGATCTACATTTCTACGTAGCAACAGTTTTTAATGTTTAGCCACAAGCTATTTAGGAAATTTCTAATGATTTTTTTTAACAGTTTAACGATACCCCAGAGATTATAGTTTATATGTAGCGTTTTAAAAGCTTGTATGTGTTTTGAAATCATTTTAACATCCCTTTTTTTTTCAGCGCTTTTAGCAATGCTTTTAAAACTTACTTTTTCTAGCACCTTCTACGAAGTTTTGGCGACTTCCCACAGTTTATGAATTTTTATCTAGCCATTATTTATAGAATGGGATGTATATGGCAATATTTTAATAGTTTTAAAAGAACAAGTTTATCGGTGCTTCTGATTTGGGATATGGCAACGTTACATTGCCTATCCAAACATTGTGGCTTTACCTTGTGTTGTTGTGGATTAGTGCATTTTAATCTCAGTTTTTGGACCTATCAGGAGTTTTGGCGACCAGGTAAGTAAAGTAGTGGAAGGGGAATGTAGAGAGGTTATATTTGCGTAATATGAAGGGGAGAAAAAAGAGGGTTGAGTCATGGCGCTGGTGTTCACTATGGACTGTAAGCTTGTATCACGTGAGTTGAATATCCGGTACACGAGAATCCTGTTAGGGTGTGTATAGAGGTTATATGTGCGTAATATGAAAGGGAGAAAAAAAGGAGGATGAGTTATGGCGTTGGTGTTCACTAAGGGCTGTAAGCTGCTTTGTATCACCTTAGCTAAATATCCGGTACATCAGAATCCTGGCAGGGGGTGGACGATGGTGTTACGGGAGCACACTCGCCTGGCAAGCGAGAGTTCCTGGGTTCGTTTCCTGGACCGACCCTGAGGCTGCGGTCTCCTTTGCCTAGCCTGTTCATACCTAGAACTAACATAGGTACCCGGATGCAAAAGCCGACGGTTGCGTGTCGTCTTCCGGGGGAATGTTTGGGAGTTTACTTTCCTTGTCTGTTCACCATCTTATTAAAACCTTCAGGCCGATTATGTGTTTATAATTTCCTTTTTGGTGTGATATCATCGCACTTTGGGACAGATAGTAAAGACATCAGCTTACTGAAAGGGTTAAGGTGAAAAAATTAGAGGAAAAATATGCGATAAATAAAGAATGCAGTGTGATGGATGTGAAGGAGAGGCTCAAGTCAGAGGCTTAGCTTAATCCCTTCACTACGATGACGCCATCTTCTGCTGTTTGTGGTACCCGCACAGGATTGTATTCAGCCCGGGAGAGACCTGTCGTGAAGTTGTTGGAATCTGTGTCCATTAACTGTTAGTGCAGTGACGTTTGTATTCTTACCATCCACAGAGCACTGTATTCAGCTGGGCAGAGACCTGTCGTGAAGTTGTTGGAATCTGTGTCCATTAACTCTTAGTGCAATGACGTTTGTATTCTTACCATCCACAGAGCATTGACAGAGACCCATCATAACTCTCCTAGCCCCAGGACGTAATCTGTACAGTATTCTTGCAGTAGCCACACGCATAGATGACACTTTTCCCGTTGGATGGGTTGATACAGCCTTCATTAATCCATCACTACTAAAGGCCTCTTGTAAACCACATCAAAGAGTCAGTTGAGTAACCAGAGGAAGTTGTGCCATAGTACTAAAGGGCTTAATAGGGACTAAAATAACTGATGGTGGAGGCAGACAGCACGCGACTGGCATTAGGGTGAGAAACACGGTGAGGAGTTAGGCAGTAGGAAGGAGGGAGGGACAAGGATGGAAGCACTGGGAAGGAATGACGGAGGAAGGCAGAGAAAGGAGGAAAAACTAAGAAGAAAATACTAAGCATGAGAGAGATGGGTGGAGGGAACGGGAAAGAGGAAGACGCGGGGAGGGAAGGGTTGGAAAGCAGGGAGGGAGAAGAGACGGAAAGAAAAGACTGCAAAGGAAAAAAAAAAAAAAAGAGAGAAGAAAGGAAGGAGGGAGGGAAGGACTGAGAAGGAGAAAGGGAGGAAGGAGTAAGAAAAGAGGGAGAGAAAAAGGGACGAAGGAACGTGGGAGGGAGAGAGGATGGAGGGCTGGAGGGAATGGTATGGTAGGAAGGAGGAAAGCTTGGAAAGAGGGAAATGAAGGAAAGGAGAGAAGAAGAAGAAGGTAGACATACTGGGGAAACGACAGAGAAAAGAAAATAGAGAGGGTGGAGGGGAAAGGGAAGAAAGGAGGGAGGGAGGAAGGGAAGAAAAAGGAAGAAGGGAGAGAATGGAGGGAGGGAGGGGCTGGAGGAAAAACACGCCTATAAAAACTTTGAGAAACCATGCCTAAGGGAGGTGGTGTTGGAGGGAAGAGGGAGAGGCAGAGAGAGAGAAAAAAAAAAAAAAAGAGGAAAGGGAGGGATGAGGGAGAGACGGAGAGAAGAACAGAGGAAAAGAGACGGAGTAAGAGGGAAAATCTGGACGGAAAAGGGAATGAGGAGGAAAAAGAGGAAAGATGGAAAAAAGAGGAACAGAAGAAAGAAGAAAAAAGAGAAAATAGGGAGAACAAAAATCTAGAGTAAAGTGGGAATGGAGAACCAAGACGACTGAAGCTGGAGAGAGAGAGAGAGAGAGAGAGAGAGAGAGAGAGAGACAGACAGACAGACAGACAGACAGACAGAGAGCGAGAGAGGGGGGGGGATGCAGGTGTTGTGTAGAAGGATGGTTGAAAGGTACGGGATAACCTGGTGAAAGAAGGGAGGAGGGGCAGGAGAGGGAGAGGGGCTGTGAAGGAATGAGAAAACTTCAGGTGTAAAATTTTTAAGAATCCAGCATATCACTTATGGCACCCCCCCCCCTCTCTCTCTCTCTCTCATCGTTATAATTAAAAAATAATAATAAAAAGTGCATGCAGTAGGTTAAGTTTAGAATTATGTGGCGGTATGGTCAGCCTTTTCATTTTCATTATATTCTACTTTCTGCCGATCCTATCAAATTCCTTTCAGGCTTTTTAAACCCTGTAAGGTGCTACTTCTCACTTTTTTTTTTTCCCTGTTCAGTAAAAGTTGGAGGGTCTGGATGATGGGGGGAGAGAGCCTACCGCTGTGCTATCCTTTTCTCCTACGTCTGTAACAGTAGCCTGATGTTAAGGCAGGACCGACTCGCAGGGACCGTAAGGTGTGTGGTCTGGTTATTTATGTACCTCTCTCTCTCTCTCTCTCTCTCTCTATAATCCACCAACACACAACCATCATTTCCCAGTCTTATTTATTTATTTATTTATTTTTTATTTTTTTGCAAAGGCAAGGAAATAAAAATTCCAGCCCATTCCATGTCTGGTCGTCCCACAATAAGAAATGTTGGTTATGAAGGAAAAATTATAGTTGGTTTGTACATTGTTTTTGCAGGAAGGGCAAGGAAAGGAAAATGTAGAATTTCTAATGTTTAGTTCTTCCTGCAAAACAGAAATCCAGGTTACGCCATAGAATGTATCCCAAGTATGTTTGAGAATGGCAGGGCAGGTAGGGATGAGTGAGGTGAGAATGGCAGGGTAGGTAGGGATGAATGAGGTAAGAATGGCAGGGCAGGTAGGGATGAGTGAGGTGAGAATGGCAGGGCAGGTAGGGATGAGTGAGGTGAGAATGGCAGGGCAGGTAGGGATGAGTGAGGTGAGAATGGCAGGGCAGGTAGGGATGAGTGAGGTGAGAATGGCAGGGCAGGTAGGGATGAGTGAGGTAAGAATGGCAGGGCAGGTAGGGATGAGTGACATGAGAATGGAAAGTAGCCACCTTTCTACCACAGCGTTACACCTGCACCCAGGGTGACTACACCCCACTGGCCCACTCCTACTGCTGGCGGCGGGTCCGCCAGTTAGTGCGTGTGTGACAGCAGAGATGAGAGGGTGTGTGGTGCGCCGCTCTCAGCCGCCACCACATTAGTGTACAGTCACGGACAGAAGATCGCCAGTATTTAAGCACCTCCGCGTCTCACTTTCCTCTGCTGGCAAATATTCTTAACCTGAGGGAGGTTCTGCACGTGTTTTTACCCATAGATGATTTTCATTGATTTGCTGCATCAGCGAGCGAAGTGAGGGACATTGCCTGAGTGAGATGCAGACGCAGTGGAACAGCATGCGAACTTCTGTCCCTGACAGTACAACACCCTAGTACGGGGCAGCCGGTGGTGTAATGGTTAGCACAGCCAGCCCGCAATTGCAAATATTCCAGGTCGGTCCCCGGCCCGGTCAGACTCTTGAGCACAGTTTGTTTCCTCTGTGCCCTTGTTCACGCAGCAGTACTGCCGGGGATGTGGATGTAAATCCCAGTGTTGCGTCTGGTATTGTAGGAGAAGATTATGACTTGGAATAAACACTGTCTGCCTTGATGACCCTCGTGTAGGCCAGTCAGTAATCATAAGCATTAGTCTGCACTGCTGCCACCATACACATTTGTGTGTGTGTGTGTGTATGTGAAATAGGACGAGGAAACCTACTTTGTTGGAGAGGCTTACCAGTGTGGGAATGGAACTCTGGTTGATCCAGTTGGGAGGCTGAGTTGCTAACCAGTGCAGCAGCGGTTGGCTGTACGCCCCTGTCACCACCACACACCAGCACTGAGCTGCACAGACACACGTACATCCAGTCTGTGTCACAGCTTTGATTTGTATTCACAGGAGCAACACAAAACATGGACATGTTATGCAGTATTATACTATGTGCTTCCTGCAAAAACATATCCTGATTGTGAAAGGGAACATTCCTATGAAAATCAAGATGTATCCTTTCAACCCGTTATCTGCCTGTACTTGGTTTATAAATATGTCCCTTTGTATGAGACGATGCTGTGTGTGTGTGTGTGTGTGTGTGTGTGGTAGGTTAGGTGGGGCTACATGGTCAGCTTTAGCCCATTCAGTACGATGATGTCTTCGTTTTAATCACACAACCACCAGGCGAGTTTATTCACCAGATTTATTCAGCTTTAATGTAAGAGTTGATTATGCTTAGGCAGGTATGCAACCCCCAGGCTGAAAAGTATGTAAACTGAATACAAAGCTGGATTATAGCAGACACCATCGTACTGGAGAGAGAGAGGGAGGGTGAGGGGAATGAAGTAGTGTATAGCACACACCACGTTCCAAACGTAGCGTAAAAGGCGACTGAAGGGACGTAATGAGAAAGAGGGAAAAAAAATGCCGCTGACTAGAATCATTTCCAGGAGAGTTAGTGGAATCAACACTGACGGATTACCGGTACCATGACAACCATGTCTATCCCCCTCCACCCTTTATCTCTAGTAATGTTAGTTCTTGGGTAACATCACATTTATTTATGTAAAGATATTTAATGTATCTACTTTGTCTCCCATTTCAAAATATTATCAGTTTCATTGTCGTGTACGATCACGTCAGTATTTTTGGTTACTCCGGACCATTATATTCAGCATAGGATAACTTTTTTTTTCTGAAGGTTTCTGGAGAATATATTTAACCCATCCTGTGTGAAAAATGTTTTAGGTGAAGAATATCATCTGGAGATTTTTAAAATGCGAAATAAACTGACATCATGGTAATGAAGGGTCAGCACAGGCGGTAAGACTTTATTATGAGCTGAGTGAGACCAAATGAAGGATCAGCACAGACGGTAAGACTTTATTATAAGCTGAGTGAGACCAAATGAAGGATCAGCACAGGCTGTAAGACTTTATTATAAGCTGAATGAGACCAAATGAAGGATCAGCACAGACGGTAAGACTTTATTATAAGCTAAGTGAGACCAAATGAAGGGTCAACACAGGCGGTAAGACTTTATTATAAGCTGAGTGAGACCAAATGAAGGGTCAGCACAGGCGGTAAGACTTTATTATAAGCTGAGTGACACCATCTGGCAGCAGTAGCACCAACACCAACCGTCATCCTACTCAACTCATCAACTCTATAGTTTCACCTTAATTTGTTTATGTCTCCTCCCTCTCTCTTTTTAATCAGGCTTTTGTTTTTTTTTTTTTTATGCCGGTGAATATTTTTAATGTTATCGTTTTTACCCTGAGTTTTTCTTGGCTCTTCTTTGTCAACATTTTAATGATTTAGATTTTTTGTTCTTGTCATTTAATTTTCCGCGTATGCTGCGTCCTGTCATTTCGTTCTTTTTTTCTCGTTCTGCCTGCCTGTCTTTGCCTGCTGTTCTGCCCGATACCTGCCTGCCTGAAAGTTTTTTTTTTTTTTTTCACTGAGCGTAGGCTTGGCAGTTCATTCCCTGATGCCCAGCAGTCTTGTGTGCACCACACCTTTACATGCCTCCACTTTGGCGCTGATACCCACCGTCCGTATTATGGATATGCTGGGGCTGTTTCCTGCACTCGTGGTGTGAGGGTATTAGTGGGGATGCTTTTATGACATGGCTGGTAAATTCTGTATTAACAAAATTCAAATAATCAGACTGTTCCCGAGCCTAGGCTGTAACTCGCGTCCTTTCAGACAACACATCACTTGCCCAACCATCACCACCACCGCTGCTGCTGCTGCCACTGGAAATGATAGTCCAGCAGAACTTTGCCTGGGATCGAACTCGCGTCCTTTCAGACAACACACCACTTGTCTGACCACCTGACCACCACCACCACTACCGCTGGAAATGATAGTCCAGCAGAACTCTGCCGGGCATTAGGGCAATGTAAAAATACCCCGAGTATTTTTATACAGGCAAACTTTGTTCCACGGGAAATGATGGGGAAAAATGCGTTTGGAACTTTGAAGTGAGAGAGGTGAAGTAATGGGGTATTTTTTTTTTTTATTTAACTTCCTCATTACAGTTACGTATTTTCTGTCATATTCTTACTATCTTCTTACAGTTTTACTAAATTTTGATTCACGGGGAATAATGGATAAAAAATTGTGTAGGAAATTTGAATAATGTGAAGGGAGGCTGGGGCAGTGAGGGAAGTTGCCGAGTTTAGGATAGCGCATTTCACATTTATTTATTTATTTATTTTGTTGCAAGTATATCTGCGGCTTAGAGAGGATCATTTGAATAATTGACGTGAGTGGATTTAGTGACAATACTCATGGAGACTTTGTCCTTTTGTATTTATTTGCCGTAGCTCAGTGGCAGGAAATATAATGCTACGGCTGCACATTTCCTGCTGAATAATTACTTTACCACGTTACCTTTCACCAGCCTAAATGTTGTTATTGGTCTTGAAATTGTGGCTAAGGATCGGGTTTGGTGGCTGCTGTGTATATGGTTGTGACAGCCTTCCTCTGAACCGTATCATTAGCCATGCAATTATTTACCACTGTGGCTTGCACATGTGACCCTGCACACACACACACACACACACACACACACACACACACACACACACACACACACACACACACACACACACACACACTGTTAGTCTTATACACACAAAACTAGCAACAACACCTGAACTGAATACCTAACTTGTTGCACGTCTAGTTATACCTGATGATATACTTGTTAATTATTTACTTATTTAAACTGTTTACTTATTGTAACTTTATGTGCGCTGTCAGCATGAATATTGTTCACCCTTGTGGAATGGTTGTGGAGAGGTTGCAGTAAGACAACTAAACAAAATTCAGAACAAAGCTGTTAGAATCATTAACAACCCTGCCATTACATTTTTTTTTTCTTTTTTTTTTTTATGTGACCGACTCTGGGCATAGGCTTCACAGCCTGCTTTCAAGGCCCAGTAGTCCTCCTACGTACCGCACACCTCTACATGTCACCACTTCGGCGCTAACACCCACTGTCCATACTGAATTCATGCTAGGGCTGTCTCATACAGGACTGGTGTATTGGTATTAGCGGGGGTATTTTTACGACATGTCGGCGGGCCTTCTGGTAGATCAGTAAAGTCTGATTTTTCTGAAATTCAAATCCTTAAACTGTTCCCTGCCTCAGCGGGATTTGAACCCGGGTCCGTCAGGACTGCAGGCCAACTCTCTACCGATTGAGCCACCGCCTACCCCCTGCAAGTAAGAAGGAATGTTGCCTCCCTTGCATTATTTTACAGATATTTTTTTTGGCAAATGCTCAGACGAAGTTGTGTCCATGGTGCCACCTCTCCATGCCTTCCCTCGTGCTACACGGGCATCTGGTAGCGCTCATGACTGGAATGTCACTCAGCCATATTGCAGAACTTCTGCTATCAGAATTCTCTCATTCCCCGAACTGCATCTCTCTGGAACTCGCTTCCCCAGAGTTGTTTCCCTCCAAATTTCATCCCACAGCTGTTCAAGTCTAACTGTTTCAGATATTTTATGAACAGAGGACACCAGTAATCTGGTGTATGGATTTTTTTTTTTTTTTACTCATTTGTTTTTCCTTCCTCCGTTCTGTTACTTAAAAAAAAAAAAAAAAAAAAAAGGGCGGGCTTCATAACACTGTTGATATATTGCCTTAGATGATTACACCGACAGATGATTATACTCTATCCTGAAGAGAGAAACCTGTACTGTACACAGGAAAAATCATCTGGTAAATTACCAATATGCTGGGAATCGAACCAGGGACTCTCAGGTGAGAGCCAGGCAGCATACCACTACACCACGACCAGGTAAAACTCATCCTCTTGATGCCCACAGTGGGGGCGGAGGGACGTTGGTTACAAGATTGTGACAACGTGAGTTAACTTTTACCTGGTCGTGGTGTAGTGGTATGCTGCCTGGCTCTCACCTGAGAGTCCCTGGTTCGATTCCCAGCATATTGGTAATTTACCAGATACTCTATCCTAATATGTCCTGCTCTCTCTCTCTCTCTCTCTCTTCCCTCTCTCTTCCCTTCCTCCTTCCTTCTCTCCCTTTCTCTCCGTGCCTCCCTCCCGCTGCGGCTTTGTGTCTGCTCTCTGGATTATAATACTGTTGAGGGAAAATGGAGGATTGTCATTTTAATAAACTGAAAGACTTAGAGAGAGAGAGAGAGAGAGAGAGGGGGGGGGGGAATTCTTGGGAAGAGTCGAAACAAGTATTAAGAATAAAGTGTGGTACAAATATACTGTAGTAAAGAAAACGATAAACAAATAGATGAATCCACCACCACCACCACCATTATCATCATCAGCATGTCCCTTCCCTCTTATTTTCACTATTCTTATTTATCCTCCAAACCTCCAGTTGCCATAATTCTCTGACCGTGTTTCTGTTTGTTAAGGCCACCAACCTAATGACGTAGTATATATATAATTCCATCTGTTACCATTTGTTTTCCTTCACCTTAACACTGGCCACAATAATAAAGGACTTACTGAAGGCCAGAATAATAAAGGAGTTACTGAAGGCCATAATAATAATAAAGGAGTTACTGAAGGCCAGAATAATAAAGGACTTACTGAAGGCCGTAATAATAATAAAGGAGTTACTGAAGGCCATAATAATAATAAAGGAGGTACTGAAGGCCATAATAATAATAAAGGAGTTACTGAAGGCCATAATAATAATAAAGGAGGTACTGAAGGCCATAATAATAAAGGAGTTACTGAAGACCATAATAATAATAAAGGAGTTACTGAAGGCCAGAATAATAATAAAGGAGGTACTGAAGGCCATAATAATAATAAAGGAGTTACTGAAGGCCATAATAATAATAAAGGAGGTACTGAAGGCCATAATAATAATAAAGGAGGTACTGAAGGCCATAATAATAATAAAGGAGTTACTGAAGGCCATAATAATAATAAAGGAGGTACTGAAGGCCATAATAAAGGAGGTGCTGAAGACTATATCTGTCTTGTTCTGTTCCAGGTATTTCTGACCCGAATAAAATCATCAGGAGACGGAAATATTTACCGTATATATACAGTAATACGTCCTAATGGTGAACCTGTTAACACACTGGCTGTTGTGCTGCTGTCTGTCTGTCTGTAGCTGTATGTCTGTGTCTGTGTAGTTGTCTATCTGTGTAGCTGTCTGTCTGCTTGTCTTTCTGTCTGTAACTGTCTGTCTATCTGTGTAGGTGTCCGTCTGTCTTTGTAGCTGTCTGTCTGTCTTTGTAACTGTCTCTGTGTAGGTGTCTTTTTCTCTAACAAAACAACAAATAAACACCATCAACCATGCATACCCACAAACCCTCCAGCTGACAAAAGTACTAAACTCTGGACAGTTTCTGGTCCACATTTAATGACCGACATATTACCTTCATTGCTCCTCTGAACTGTCTGCTTGCATCCCTCCACCTCTACGACGGGCGCGTAGCACCCGTCTAGCAACAAACTCTCATCCCTTTTCTGTCCAGCTATCTAATGCAAGAGTTAACCGTTACTCCCAGTTCTTCATTTGTGCAACAGGTCAGCTCTGGAACCGTCTCCCTCTGTCTGCATTTCCTACTTCCTATGAACTTCAGTCTTTCAAAGGCAGTGTGTCCAGGCATCTCGAAATGAACATATCTTGAATTTGGCTCCCTTTTGTTTTTTGTTTTTTTCTTGAAGGAGCGGTTTGTGGGCTGTTTGCCTTTGGTTCCTTCTTTCTTGCATAAAAAAAAAAATAACTACTGCGAATCACGAGTTGTTTACGTCTCTCTCTCTCTCTCTCTCTCTCTCTCTCTCTCTCTCTCTCTCTCTCTCTCTCTCTCTCTCTCAATGCAGAGCGGCCTCGTGGCAAAATTACCCCAATTAATGAATAGGGGACGTTAGAGAGAGAGAGAGAGAGGGAGATCAAAGGAAGGAAGTAAGGAGTGTAGGTGTTCAGTGCAATGCTGTGCTTTTACTAATAATGTTGTTAGAGAGAGAGAGAGAGAGAGAGAGATCAAAGGAAGGAAGTAAGGAGTGTAGGTGTTCAGTGCAATGCTGTGCTTTTACTAATAATGTTGTTAGAGAGAGAGAGAGAGAGAGAGAGAGATTAAAGGCAGGAAGTAAGGAGTGTAGGTGTTCAGTGCAATGCTGTGCTTTTACTAATAATGTTGTTAGAGAGAGAGAGAGAGAGAGAGAGAGAGATCAAAGGCAGGAAGTCAGGAGTGTAGGTGTTCAGTGCAATGCTGTGCTTTTACTAATAATGTTGTTAATAGCACAGGATATTAGTGCAATCAAGGGATCCATCTTGTAGTAAAGGAGTCAATAAAGCCTGTCTCCAACTCCTACAATTACATTAGTTTATCCAAAGCTAAATGTAATCTTATGTACCTACTAATTAATACAGTTTGAAATACCTAATTGGACTGAAGGGATAATGCCTATCGACTGCACGATACCAGATGTGTGTGTGTGTGTGTGTGTGTGTGTGTGTGTGTGTGTGTGTGTGTGTGTGTGTGTGTGTGTGTGTGTGTGTGACCTAAGCTACAGCCAATCATGGGATGCACAGAGCGGAGCGTTCTTACCACCTGTTATGTCTGATGATGTGTTCTGGCATGAGAGAGAGAGAGAGAGAGAGAGAGAGAGAGAGACTCTTGGACTGGAAACTGTAACGTTCCTCGTCTCTCTCTCTCTCTTTTTTTTTCTCTCTCTCTCTCTCTCTCTCTCTCTCTCTCTCTCTCTCTCTCACTTTTTATGAGAAAATCCTCTTCATGTGGATTTTTTCTCTAGGCTGATGGAAATTACAAGTTTTAATGGGGCAGGAAAAAATAGTAGCAGGTGGAGACAAAAAAGAGGAGGAGGAGGAGGAAACTGAAAGGAGATGAAGTAAAGTATGGAGAGAGAGAGAGAGAGAAGAGAGAGAAAGAATGAACATTTTCCAACATGAATCTCTCTCTCTCTCTCTCTCTCTCTCTCTCTCTCTCTCTCTCTCTCTCTCTCTCTCTCTCTCACACCTTTTAAGATATAATCCTCATTAGGCGGCAGTGACTGAGACCTAACGTGAAAAAATGTCATTAAGACTTCAATTAAGACGAACTACTGGACGGAGGGAGAGGGGGTGGGGGAGAGAGAGAGGGAGGGAGGAAGGGGAGGAGAGAGAGGGAAAGGGTGGGGAAGAGGGAGAGACGGACTACGGAGGCAGAGAGGGGGGGAGGGTCAGGGAGAGGAGGAGAGAAAGAGTGGGAGAGGAAAGGAATAAATTGTGGAACTGGAAGGGAAGTGAGAGACGGAGAGAACAGGGAGAGAGTCGGTGGGAAAGGATGAGGAAGAAGTGTGGGAAGAAAGGGAAGGAGAGGAGAATGAGAGGGAGGCGGTGAAGGATGAAGAGGGAGGAAAGGAGAAAGGAGAGAATATGGGGGAGCGAAGGGGGAGAGAGGGAGGAGAAGGGAAAGGGAGGGAGTACAAAGGAAAGCAAGCAGCAGCCAAGGCAATGGTTCTTTCAAGACAGTTTGTTAGAGAAGACTGTGACTAGTTTTTTTTTTTTTTTTTTTTTTTTTTTTTTAGTCGAAGATAAACATAGTGAAGCAAAAAGAACAATGGGAGAGGAGAGGGAGTATGAGCGAGAGGAGGAGAGTGGGATATGGAGAGGAGAGGAGGGAAGGTGAGTGAAGGGGAGAGACGACTTGAAGGGAGAGAAGGCAGGGTCACGGCCGTGACAGGGTGAGGGAGAGAAGGAGGACGAAGGCAAGAGGGAATGAGAGGGAGGGATGGAGAGAAGTAGGGATAGTATTGGAGAGAAAAGGAGAGAGAGGGAGCTGGGAAGAGAAGAGGGTGAGATAGAGTGAGAGAAGGAGGGAGGGGAGAGGTTGAAATGAGAGAGAAAACTCCTTCATTCTTCCTCGTTTCAGGATTCCCCACTTTGAATCAACTTTTTTTTTTCTCCCATGTTCTTTATTTTATTGTAGCTTATATTTGACTCTTACGGACGAAGTTGCTCCGCTCAGGTAAGACTTCAGGTAATGAAAGGGTTAATGAAGGCTGCATATGACGCCTGCATCTAAAATACCTGCCACAGGATCAATAAAATCGTATAGAGATTGGAAGAATTATAAATAAAAATACATCCTGGTAGTAACGAGGTTGGTGAGAGTTGGTCGACACTAGGTAGTAAAGGAACAAGAATTATTATAACTACAAATACGTGACGGTAGTAAAGAGGTTGTATGTATAAAGGTAAATAAGAGTTGGTCAGTAATAGGTAGTAAAGGAACAACAATGAAGAATTTGTTGAGGAAAAATTGTTGTAGTTTTGTGTTGACACCTCCAATGGTGACGCCTTCTCTTGTATTGTGTTGTATTGTATTGTATTGTTCTGTATTCCACCTAAGCCATTCTTATACCTTAACCTTCACCACACTCACTCTTGCATCATTGCCACCCCCCCCCTCTCTCTCTCTCTCTCTCTCTCTCTCTCTCTCTCTCTCTCCCTCCAAATTCTTCCCAGCAGCATCTTACCGTCCCAGAAAAATTTAAGAAACGTTGGAATTTGCAGTTCTCATTTACATAACTGAATAAGAGAGAGAGAGAGAGAGAGAGAGAGAGAGAGAGAGAGAGATGATGGGTGGTGGCGGTGGTGTAATCGGAAGCATATGCGGCATGCACCCAAGAAGTTCCAGGTTCGATTCCCGGCCCACCATGTAAACCTGTTGGCACCCGGAACAGAAACAGGGACCTGTATTGTAAATTGGACGGTTGTGTGTCATAGTGAGGGGTAGTGTGTGGGTGCTGTCCTTGTCGGTCACGGGATGATGATGATGATGATTGATGATGATGGTGATGACAGGAGGAGGAGGTGGAGCATGTTGATGGAGATGATGATGTTGATGATGATGATGGTGGTGGTGGTGGTGGTGGTGGTGGTGATGATGATTGATGATGATGGCGATGACGATTGATGATGATGATGACGCCGTTAAGGAAGGGTTAGTGTATAGGATAATTTCAGTGCACAGTTCCCCTCCATAAATCTAGTGAAGTGGTGTCGTGGTTGTAAGGAGCTAGTGGGGGTGACGTCACGGCCTTCCTTTGGTTGCAGCCCTAAGAGGTGATACTGTTTTTATTTATTTATTTTTTTACGTAATGCCACCAAGGGAAGTACACTGGTCATGTACCCTTAAATGTACTGCACTATGTAATGCCACCAAGGGAAGTACACTGGTCATGTACCCTTAAATGTACTGCACTATGTAATGCCACCAAGGGAAGTACACTGGTCATGTACCCTTAAATGTACTGCACTATGTAATGCCACCAAGGGAAGTACACTGGTCATCTACCCTTAAATGTACTGCACTATGTAATGCCACCAAGGGAAGTACCCTGGTCATCTACCCTTAAATGTACTGCACTATGTAATGCCACCAAGGGAAGTACACTGGTCATCTACCCTTAAATGTACAGCACTATGTAATGCCACCAAGGGAAGTACACTGGTCATCTACCCTTAAATGTACAGCACTATGTAATGCCACCAAGGGAAGTACACTGGTCATGTACCCTTAAATGTACTGCACTATGTAATGCCACCAAGGGAAGTACACTGGTCATGTACCCTTAAATGTACAGCACTATGTAATGCCACCAAGGGAAGTACACTGGTCATCTACCCTTAAATGTACTGCACTATGTAATGCCACCAAGGGAAGTACACTGGTCATCTACCCTTAAATGTACAGCACTATGTAATGCCACCAAGGGAAGTACACTGGTCATCTACCCTTAAATGTACAGCACTATGTAATGCCACCAAGGGAAGTACACTGGTCATCTACCCTTAAATGTACTGCACTATGTAATGCCACCAAGGGAAGTACACTGGTCATCTACCCTTAAATGTACAGCACTATGTAATGCCACCAAGGGAAGTACACTGGTCATCTACCCTTAAATGTACAGCACTATGTAATGCCACCAAGGGAAGTACACTGGTCATGTACCCTTAAATGTACTGCACTATGTAATGCCACCAAGGGAAGTACACTGGTCATCTACCCTTAAATGTACTGCACTATGTAATGCCACCAAGGGAAGTACACTGGTCATCTACCCTTAAATGTACTGCACTATGTAATGCCACCAAGGGAAGTACACTGGTCATCTACCCTTAAATGTACTGCACTATGTAATGCCACCAAGGGAAGTACACTGGTCATGTACCCTTAAATGTACTGCACTATGTAATGCCACCAAGGGAAGTACACTGGTCATGTACCCTTAAATGTACTGCACTATGTAATGCCACCAAGGGAAGTACACTGGTCATCTACCCTTAAATGTACTGCACTATGTAATGCCACCAAGGGAAGTACACTGGTCATCTACCCTTAAATGTACTGCACTATGTAATGCCACCAAGGGAAGTACACTGGTCATGTACCCTTAAATGTACTGCACTATGTAATGCCACCAAGGGAAGTACACTGGTCATCTACCCTTAAATGTACTGCACTATGTAATGCCACCAAGGGAAGTACACTGGTCATCTACCCTTAAATGTACTGCACTGTGATAGCCTAGCCTCGGCACCCTACGCCTGGATGGGGTTAAATGGCATTACCTGTTATCATTTTTACCTGCCCTTCTGTTTCATTCTCTGCCCTTCCATTCCCTCCTTTCCCCTTCCCTCTCTGCCTCCCACTTCCTTCCTCCCTTTCCTCCTCTCCCTACCTCTGCTTTCCTCTTTACCCCTACCTTCCTTTCCCCTTCTATCATTCCCCCCTCCCTGCATCTTTCCTCCCTCCTCTGTCTATTCCACCATCCACCTATCCCTCCACTGCTCTCTCTCTCTCTGTCCTTCCTTCATCCCATCCACACCCTTTCCCTCCATTTCTCCCTCCACCCCTCCTTCCTCCTTTTTTTTCTCTGCTCCTCTCCTTGCCCTTCCCTTTCCCTACTCCTCTCCCTCCCTACCATGTTCCCTCCACCCCTTCCGCTTCCTCTTCCTTTCCTTCCTTCCCCTGTCTCTCCCATCCTTTCCCCTGCCCCTTTTTACTTCCCCCTTCCTTCCCCCCTCCCTGCCCCCACTCCTTCCTTCCATTTTCCTTCTATCCCTCCCTCTTCCTCCTCTGCCTCTTCCTCTTCCTCCACCTTCTCTTCTTTTCTCTTTCTCTCCTTTTCTTCCCCTTCCCCTTCCCCCTTTTTCGGCTCCCTCCCTTCCTCCCCCCTCCCTCCTTCCCTTCCTCTCACGTCCACACCCTCAACAATTTACATAGAAGTGACGTCCAGTAATCAGGGGAGTAGCTCTCTCTCTCTCTCTCTCTCTCTCTCTCTCTCTCTCTCTCTCTCTCTCTCTCTCTCTCTCTCTCTCTCTCTCATGTCCCCGTCACTCAAATGTCCTGAATATCGATTGTCTCGCCCGCTGTCGACTTTACTGGAATTATTAATGAGGAAGGAGTGTGTGTGTGTGTGTGTGTGTGTGTGTGTGTGTGTGTGTGTGTGTGTGTGTGTGTGTGTGAGAGAGAGAGAGAGAGAGAGAGAGAGAGGAGGGGCAAACTTCATTTTCTACCACCCAACCCCCTCCATACCACATCATGACCCACCACACTATACCACATATACCCAACCACACCACACCACACCATATCACACCACACCACACCATATCATACCACAGCACACCACATCGCACCACACTACTTAACACCGCAGTACTCGTAACCATACCCCACGACAGTACAGTACACCACAACACATCACATTACAGCACACTACACCTAACATGATATATACAGTAGAGTGTGTCAGTGTTAGGCAGTGTTAGGAACCATTTGAGAGGTTAACCCAGCAAGATGATATATAGAGTGTGTCAGTGTTAGGCAGTGTTAGGAACCATTTAAGGCTGAGGTGTGTGGGTGCAGTGGTGAGGCGGTGACAGCTGCTGCCTTGTGTGGCTCACATAGCTGTAGAAAACCACTTTGGGTTCGGCCGACAATTTGGCCTTATTAAGTAACAGTCATTAATAAAGACATCATCATCATTGTTATATTGCCAGCCATTCTCTTTAACATTGACAGTTAAGCACTATTATCACATTCATTCATCATATAATCCTGGGATCAGTAAAAGTGTAAGACAAGCACATTGTTCATGTCGGACCAAGTCACTCAGCTTCATAAATTAGACAAACTGCGATGGTGGCTGATGAAGTGTATAATGATGATGAGATGATGAAGACGTTGTTGGAGAGGATGTGAAGGAGTTGTGTGTGTGTGTGTGTGTGTGTGTGTGTGTGTGTGTGTGTGTGTGTGTGTGTGTGTGTGTGTGTGTGTGGAGACTATTATAATACCGAGAATATCAATCAAAGTTTGGAGTTGTAGACAGTGGTAAGGAGGTGGGGATGAGTGGAGGGGAAGAGCTTAGGTGAGGGAGGATTGGGGAGGAAAAGAGTGGAGAGGAAGGTTGGGAGGGAAGAGTCGGAGGAAGGGAGTGAGGGGGGAGAATTAGGGAAGGGAGGACTGGGGAGGGAAGAGTGGGAGGAAGGGAGGAAGAGAGGATAATGAAATTCCCTGTCAATTCTCCAGTGTTGTGTTGAAGGTAGTGATTGAGTTTGCTGTTTTTGTGATAAAGGACATCAATATTTGGGTCACTAGTGTGCTGCTGGTGCTGAGGTTGGTGATGGTGGTGGCAATAGAGGTAGTGATGGTGGTGATCGTGGTAGTGATGGTGATGATGTTGGTAGCGATAGTGGTGATGGTGGTGGTAATAGTGGTAATGGTGGTGGTGAGAGTGGTAGTTATAGTGGCGATGGAAGTAGTGATAATGAGTGACTGGTGGTGGTAATGACAGTGAAGGTGGTGGCAGCAGTGGTAGTGGAAAGAGGGATGATGTTAGTATTGTAGATGGTAATAGTGGTAGTGATGGTTTTAGTGACTACTAGTACTGGTAGTAGTGATGATATTGCTGCTTGATTATCTTTTGCTTTCTATTGTTTTTCTTTTCTTCTCTCTGCGTGTTTTCTTTCCACCTGCCTTTCCTCTCCTGTCTTCTCCGTATTAACATATCCACTATTCCTTCAGGTCTCCTCATTTTTTCACATCTTTCTCCCCTATTCTCTGCCTCCTCATCCTCCTACTTTCATCCTCCTTCTCTTTTTTTTTCCACACTTCCTCCTGTACATCTCCATTCCTCTTTCCTCTCCTCTCCCCCTCTCTTCTCCTCTCCTTTCTTCTCTTCTCCTCTCCTCCCCTCTCCTCTCTTCTCCTCTCCCCACCAAACCTCCAACAATGGCTGGTCTCCTCATCCCAAATCTGTCTCTTCCCTCACACTCTTTTTCCCTTTTTTTCGAAATGGTTCCTATAAATCTGCATACACACAGGTGAACACACGTACACACGCACACAGAGGCGGTATGTATGTGTGTATGTACGAATGGATATGGATGCAAGGATAGGTACCGTAAAGATGTGTGTGCATTTGTATAGATGGATTTCAGGTAGCTAGCACATACACACATACACACCTAAAAATGCACACATGTACACACAAAAATACACAAATATACACACGGACTACTGTACATTTATACCCACACACTCACATATTCAATAAATTTTCATACACACATATAGCTCAGTGTCCTCAACACACACACACACACACACACACACACACACACACACACACACACACACACACACGTCTTGGCATTGTAGGAAGGGGAAAATACGGCCTGATGCTTTCAAAGGGAGGGAGGGAATCGAATCCTCTTTGTGTGGTGGCTTGTGGTAGTTGTGGTAGTAAATGTGGTGGTGAATGGAGGTAGGCCGAGTTGGGAGTCGTCATGGTTGTGGAAGTGGTGGTGGTGGTGGTAGCTGTGGTAGTTGTGTTGCGGGATGGTAGTGGTTGTTGTGGTAGTGGTAGGTGGTGGTAGTTGTGTTGCGGGGTGGTAATGGTTGTTGTGATGATACTGTACTTATTGTTTTGATTGTGAGAGTAGGTTTAGTGATGTCATTGGTTGTGTTGGTGGTTGTGATGGTGGTGGGTGTGTTGGTGGTGGTTGTGATGGTGGTGGTTGTGTTGGTGGTGGTTGTGATGGTGGTGGTTGTGTTGGTGGTTGTGATGGTGGGGGTTGTGTTGGTGGTTGTGATGGTGGTGGTTGTGATGGTGGTGGTCGTGTTGGTGGTTGTGATGATGTTAGTTAGCGCTAATATGGCTGGTAAGAGGCAGTTGTAGGTTGTGATTTTTTTTTTTTCTCTCTCTCTCTCACACACACACACACACACACACATACACACACACACACACACACACACACTACATAAATCAAACGTGTGCAAAACTACCTCTGCAATATTTATGAGTAAGTTGTTTTATTGCCTTTGCCGTCAAGGTTTTCATTGTTGTTTATTTAGCCCACTGAGGCCAGGGTTTATTTCTTAGCGCTCTCCAGACACCTTTATTTATTGCCAGAGTGACGTTTTCTCCTTGAGGGTTCTCCTTGGCTGGAAATATTGGTGTGGAGGCAGCAAGAATATAATATAAAAATCGTCCTCACATTGTAGTGGTCAAATAGTGTGGATTGCCATATATGCCTCAGCCACAGGCACGGCAACATTAGTGTGTGTGTTTCTTGACGTGAGATAAGATTGGCTGGTCTGGTAGGGTTAGGGTAGGTTAGGCTGTTAGGGTTAGGGTAAGTTATGCTGTTAGGGTTAGGGTAGGTTAGGCTGTTAGGGTTAGGGTAGGTTAGGCTGTTAGGGTTAGGGTAGGTTAGGCTGTTAGGGTTAGGGTAGGTTAGGCTGTTAGGGTTAGGGTAGGTTAGGCTGTTAGGGTTAGGGCAGGTTAGGCTGTTAGGGTTAGGGCAGGTTAGGCTGTTAGAGTTAGGGTAGGTTAGGCTGTTAGGGTTAGGGCAGGTTAGGCTGTTAGGGTTAGGGCAGGTTAGGCTGTTAGGGTTAGGGCAGGTTAGGCTGTTAGGGTTAGGGCAGGTTAGGCTGTTAGGGTTAGGGTCGGTTAGGCTGTTAAGGTAGGTCAGGCTGGTAGGGTTAGGGTAGGTTAGGCTGTTAGGGTTAGGGTAGGTTAGGCTTTTAAGGGTAGGGTGGGTTGGGTTAGGGTAGGTTAGGCCGGTAGGGTTAGGGTAGGTTGGGTTAGGATAGGGTAGGCTTGTAGGGTTAGGGTAGGTTAGGCTGTAAGGATTAGGGGAGGTTAGGCCCCACACCCCTGTACCCCCACACCCGTCTGTATCCCTTCACCCCTGTACCCCCACACCCCCTGTACCCACACACCCCTCTACCCCCACACCCCTGCATACCACACCCCTGTACCCCCACACTCTTTCCTCCTCCCCTCCCTCCAACACCACTTTGTCAAGCACAGTGTAATATTATTCCGCCCAGCACCCGGCCATACCCTCTTATCTCTTCCCTGCTGACTCTTCCCCTCTTATCTCTCTCTCTCTCTCTGGCCATATCTCTTCCCATTATCCACCTTCCGCATCTGTTTCCTCAGACTGTCACATATTTCTCCTCTGGATTTCCTTCACTGTGATTGACATAGTCATTGCCTCCCTGCCTCTCTCACTCCCTCCATTATCTTTCACTCCTGCCTCCCTCACTCCTTTCTCCCTTTATCTGTCAGTCATTCCCTGCCTGCCTCACTCTCTTCTCCTTTATCTTTCACTCTCTACCTCCTTCACTCCCTTCTCCCTTTATCTGTCAATCACTCCTGCCTCCCTCACTCCCTCCTCTCTGTGTCTATCAATCACTCCCTGCCTCCCTCACTCCCTCCTCTCTGTATTTATCATTCACTCCCTGCCTCCCTCACTCCCTCCTTCTTCATCTATCTTTCACCCTCCTTCCCTCCTGTCCTTCACTTCTCCTTCCTTCCTTACTTGCTATATAAACATCAAAACATGTAAGGATAACTAAAGCCTGCCAGTTGACCCACACTAGACACATCCTGCCAATGGATACACATTACCTACCTGAACAACACATAATAACACACACTTACCCTCCCATTATAAGTGGCTTGGCAGATATCGTGATACCTCTTCCTCAGCGATTTTTGCTGCACATCATATCTTAATATTCTCTTGTAAGTTATTGATGCTTATCATGTGGCTAATAAAGTAATACAAATAATAGAGTACACAATGTTAGTAGGAATGTACAAAATAAATCGCCAGGGAAGAGGTTCAGTAAAGCCACGTGGTATACACCCTGCAGCTGAACCTTACCTGTGTGTCCTGTTCCTGCCCCTTTACCTGTCGCTGCTGTTTATTAACTCTACACACCCTAGTCTACACACCTACCTAAATTACTCACCTTTCTTTCTTTACTTCTTGTTTTCTCTCTCTGTCAGTCACTAAGCGATTTGGTGCCATTCTTTCATTTCTTCACCAGTTCGCTAGAGGACAGGGAGGTAACAGGGAGGTGTGGAGGGAACAGGGAGGAAAGAATAGAAAGCGAGGGAGGAGAGGGCAGCCAAAGGGAGGTCTGGAAGGGACAGGGAGGAAGTGAGGGAGGAGAGGGAGGTAACAAGGAGGTGTGGAGGGAACAGGGAGTCAGATCATTAGCTACAGTTAGTGAATGTATAAATCACAGTAATGAGAGAGGTTGACGTGTGTGTGTGTGTGTGTGTGTGTGTGTGTGTGTGTGTGTGTGTGTGTGTGTGTGTGTGTGTCCTTAACCTCCACGCTTCTCTTACTTCTCCACCTCATTACTGATCGGTGTCCTCCTTTCTTCTTACTCTTTCCCTTTTCCTCAGTCCTTGTCACTCTTCTTTTTCCTCCTCCACTTCTTACTGGTAGTTTTTCTTCCTCTCTTCCCTCTCACCTCATCCCTTTTCCTCATTCCGTTTTTTCCTCATATCCTCTTGGTCTAACATTCCCTCTTCTCATTCCACCCTGCCACAGATACATCTCTTCCCTGTTCTTCTTCCCTCCTTTCCATTTCATTTCCCTCTCATCCCATTCCGTCTCTCTGTTAGACAACAAAATCATTATGATATTCTCCTCCTCCTCCTCCTCCACCTCCTCCTCCTCCTCCTGTCCCATACACACCCATCCATCACCCAGGGTAATCCTGCACCTCGTGGGTGTGACGGCACGTGACGTAACAACCAATTAACGCGTAACAACCGTGCCCAGGGCAGTGATGGAGGGGGGGGGGAGGCAACTGTCCTGGGAAGGATCGCGGGTCGGACTCTCAATGGCTTTGTTGATTTCTGAGCACATGTTCGTTTGTGATTTATTTTGTAAAGTACAGCTCAGTCTGCTTTGTTATGATGCACTGCTGATATAAAAACGCAATAAACAGTACACAAGAGAAGGTTAAGGTGTAATACACCAAATAAATTAGATACCACAGTGTTCCTTATAACAAACAGCCACGAGAGGACCATTAGGTGTGTTGGTGTTTGCTGTCCTTTGCTGTGTATGAAACAACCCACAGTGTGTGTGTGTGTGTGTGTGTGTGTGTGTGTGTGTGTGTGTGTGTGTGTGTGTGTGTGATATAATAGTTAAGGCTGTGTCTAACCCCTTTAGTTCTGGCAAAGTGTGTGTGTGTGTGTGTGTGTGTGTGTGTGTGTGTGTGTGTGTGTGTGTGTGTGTGTGTGTGTGTGTGTGTGTGTGTGTGTGTGGCCTCTGAGCTGAAGGAAATCGTTTGCAGGTTGTATTAATTGCCGGAAAAGGACGTACTCGTGGTGATGGGGTTTACTGGGGCCATCTCTCTCTCTCTCTCTCTCTCTCTCTCATAATTTCCACCACATAAATTTTCATGCACATTTTTGGTTTCCTCTCCAGCATAAAATACTTCCATAACACCGCTGCCCTTGTTGCAGTTTTCACCAGATTTTTTTTTTTTTTTATCTTTTTTTTCCCGGGGGGGAGTAAGGTTTATGATGATGATGATGATGATAATGATGATGATGCTTCCTTTTCATTTCCCTGATCAACCAAATGTTTCTCTCTTCGTCTCGCCTCATAAACCATCACCTCCCTCATATATTCCTCTCGGGCCTCTTTTTCCACATTCACCTCCTCACCCTCCTCATCTTCCGTCACTGTCCTAGAGAGTGGCGCCTTCACGTGGTGGCGCTCATGTAACCCCGCGGCACAAAAACATCCCTCAGCTCCCTCCCTATCCCTCGAAAGGAGGATGGCAGACTGCGGGAGATGGGCAACTTCAGCCTGCAGTCCACTGGGTTCACATTTCACATGAACCTGGAGCCACAACAACAGTCCTTCCTTCCCCATCTTCATTGCTCCTCACCATCATCATCATCTGTCACTATCATCATTCCTTTCTTTTCCTCATTTCTCTTCACCATCTTCATCATTTGTCACTACCATCATTCCTTCCTCCTCTGTTTTCTCGTCACCATCCTTACATTCTTTCACATCACTCCTTCCCCCTACCCATTCTTCACTCTCATCTGCTTCTCCTGCCACTAAATTCATTGCTTTCGTCTCCTCACTTCTCATTATCCTAACCCCCTTACTCCTACGTCCTCACATTTCTTAACACCAGTCCTCTTATATCCTCCCCTCTTTTATCGTCCCCTCTTATATCCTCCCCTCTTACATCCTCTCTTTATACGTCCTCTTACATTTCCCTCTTACATTTTCCCCTCCCACATTCCTCCCTCTTACGTTCTCCCCTCTTACATTTCCTAGTCTTACCTTCTCGCCTCTTGCCCCGCCTCCCTTGTCAGTGTCAGTGGTGGTCGGTAAACACTCATAAGATGGAGGAGGAAGGAGGTGTAATACTCAACTGTCCCACTTCTCTCATAGGTCATGTTTTTTAGCTGTGGTATATATCTCTTTGTTAGTCATATATTCTCTGGTAATCCTGGCATTCTGAGGCTTTATTTATTCCTGTTTTGGTCCTTTATTACTCACGCACTCACCTGGTGATACTCATTTACTCTTCCTCACTCACTCTGGTATTTGAATAGCTTTCTCCTTCACTCCGTTGACTCACGTTACCTAATCCGTCACTCATTCAATCACTCACGCCCGGTTTCCGGTAACACACACACACACACACACACACACACACACACACACACACACACACACACACACACACACACACACACACGCACGCACGCACGCACGCACGCACGCACGCACGCACACACACACGCACACACACACACGCACGCACACACACACGCACACACACACACACACACAACGCACACACACACACACACACACACACACACACACACACACACACACACACACAAGACATACAATCACTTAAGTTGATTACAATCCTACGTTCCCAGTTTTTAGTGTGTGTGTGTGTGTGTGTGTGTGTGTGTGTGTGTGTGTGTGTGTGTGATATTTTATGTATTATTATGTATTATATCTTCACTACTACATCACTACTATCACCACTTCTATTAAGGTTGTGAGACTTTTCTGACTGATAATCGTAAAATAAATAAATAAATAACCCTTTCTCAACACCAAGTCTTCCCTAAACTGAATAAAATCGTCTGGAGGCAGTAGTAATTAACCCAGACCAGCCTCATCGCAGTGAAAGGGTTGTAATGTAATGTGTGGAAAGTGTGAGAGGATGTGTGTGTGTGATGAGTGTGTCTTTGTACGGACTGAAAGAGAGAGAGAGAGAGAGTACATAGCATCCAAGGCTCCTCTAGTCCTTCTTCCCTTCCCCCTTCCTCCTCACCTGTCTTTTACGTCCCTCCTTACCCTCTCGTCCTCATTCTCTCCTTCCTCCTCTTCTCCCCCTCTTTTCCTCAACTTTGTCCCTCTCTCTTACACACACACACACACACACACACACACACACACACACAAATACATTATAAGTCAGGCAGTATTTTATATCACACGTGGCCATTATACACCCACCACAATTATTATTTTATCCTGCATAGTTTTGTTTAATGTTTTTCTTGTTGGTGTGTAGTGATGGTATGTGAATATTAGCCTGTGTAGGACGCCTGGTGATCTAGTGGGTTATGGCGCCTCATTTGGATGTGGCCCACAAGGGTTTGCATCCGAGGTTGGTTGGGCCTTATTGCTGACACGATACTGCTCAGGGAAGAACAACTGATCACTTTCACCTTTTATGTCTTGACTGATTAGCCTATCCTCAAGCCCCTGTGCTTCTGATGGGGTATTGAAAGACTGGATAGATGGATAGATAGTGTGAGTCAGTGTTGTTTATGCTTCTGATGGGGTATTAATAGACTGGATAGATGGATAGATAGTGTGAGTCAGTGTTGTTTATGCTTCTGATGGGGTATTAATAGACTGGATAGATGGATAGATAGTGTGAGTCAGTGTTGCTTATGCTTCTGATGGGGTATTAATAGACTGGATAGATGGATAGATAGTGTGAGTCAGTGTTGTTTATGCTTCTGATGGGGTATTAATAGACTGGATAGATGGATAGATAGTGTGAGTCAGTGTTGTTTATGCTTCTGATGGGGTATTAATAGACTGGATAGATGGATAGATAGTGTGAGTCAGTGTTGTTTATGCTTCTGATGGGGTATTAATAGACTGGATAGATGGATAGATAGTGTGAGTCAGTGTTGTTTATGCTTCTGATGGGGTATTAATAGACTGGATAGATGGATAGATAGTGTGAGTCAGTGTTGTTTATGCTTCTGATGGGGTATTAATAGACTGGATAGATGGATAGATAGTGTGAGTCAGTGTTGTTTATGCTTCTGATGGGGTATTAATAGACTGGATAGATGGATAGATAGTGTGAGTCAGTGTTGTTTATGCTTCTTCTTCGTCCATTATTACTATGCATGTATTACACATCTTTCTTCCGTCTAATTCCACATCTTTCTTCCGTCTAATCTATCTTTTCCGTCCTCGTTGTGATATGTTGCATGCAGGTCTCTCTCTCTCTCTCTCTCTCTCTCTCTCTCTCTCTCTCTCTCTCTCTTTCTAATATAAAGTCGCTACTGAGTAATAATTGGCAACTTTCTCTAAGTCGCTACTGAGTAATAATTGGCAACTTTCTCTATTTTTTCAGGTCAGTACAACATATAGCCTTAAGTGGCAGTGTGGTCATCAGGCGTTGGTAAGTGTTCACTGGTGTTGTTGTGTAATATTGTGCTATGACCAACAAAGGCATCTACAGCTGAATTAGGGACCTGGATGTGTAAATGGACGGTTGTGTGTCATGATCTGGGGCAATGTGTGTTTGTTTTCCATGTTGCTTGCAGTTGTATATGTTTGTTAGTCCCTACACACAAAATGTCGCCCCAGCGTGTTGGGTTAAGTCCCCCACACTTGTTGCTTATACTGAAATTCACTTCATCAACCTCTAATCCTTCCGCTGTCCCCCTCCTTCCTTCAAACGTGATGGCCAGCCTCACATAGACCGAAAAGTGACGAACGTGGTTAGCCAAGTAAGTTAACATAATTATACGGTACTCTCTCTCTCTCTCTCTCTCTCTCTCTCTCTCTCTCTCTCTCTCTCTCTCTCTCTCTTTCTCTCTCTTTTTCCTCACTCAGATCTTCCTCACTGCCCCTCTCCTCTTCGTTTACTCTGCTTTGAAGCTCTTTTTTCACATACCTCTTTCTCACCATCTCTGATCATGCATTCATAAACTGATCTTACATATCATTTACTTCACTTTTTTTCCCCTTCCTTCCTCAACAACTTTCTCTTCATTATCCTTCTCCCCATCCCCTCAACACCGCACATTTCCTCACCCTCTCTCCCCTTTCCCTGCGCCAGTTTTCCTCCGCCTGGTGGCCGTGCTTGCCTGCAGCCGCCGTGATAAACCTGCCCCAACATTTATTTCCCTATCTTTTACGAGGCAGCCCGGCAGTAAACATGATCGCTGCTTTGTTTACGCTTTGACTCCACAGATTTAAGGCGTGTGTGAGGTAAGGCTGTTGGCGATTTATGCAGCCATTAACACAGCGCCATCCTGCCTCTCAATACCCTAGCCTGACGGGCTGTTGGTTGTAGGATAATTATCAACTAATATGTTATACGTTTTAATGGTTTGTGGTCTGTACTGGCGCCTGGTGGTCTAGTGGTGTGAGGCGCCGGTCTGGGTGTTGATCGGATGCTACACACAGAGTACAGAAAAATTTCGAACTTTTATCAGCTTAGCAGTATTAGCCAACAGGGGAAAGGGAGAAGGAATTATAGTGAAAATTACGTGAACTTTTTTTTTTTCTGAGTGTGCAGTATGTCCATAGATAGAAAGGTGTTAATTTTACCATCCATACTCATTTATATACCATCATAAAACAGTTGTTAGGGCAAAGCAACTGATTACTGACTAACTTAACCCCTTCAGTACGGTGATGTATGTTATGTTATTACAACCTTGACTGTTGAACATTTTTCCTGTGTTGATTACAATGGTGTGGTGTTGACAAGACCTAAATAATACTTCAAGGCATTGAAAGGCTTAACCCGACCATCAGTCAGCCAGTCAGCAGTCAGCCATGGAGTCAGCACAAGGGACAAAAGGGGTTAACCCGGCCATCTGTCAGCCAGTCAGCACAAGGGACTTAAGGGGTTAACCCGGCCATCTGTCAGCCAGTCAGCCATGGAGTCAGCAGGGTTTCCGACTGGCTGACATTCTTACGACGTTGGTGCAGAGATAGGATCCAACCCTTCTTGGCTCACTGCTGTTTCTTCCCTTGTGTTGTGTAGTTTGTGTTGCATATAGATTTTTGCAATAGATTATTGTCGTGACTTTAAAACAAGGCCGTGTGTGATCTGCTCTTGGGGTGAGTTGTGCTGGGGGAGGGAGGGGAGGGGAGGGGAGGGAAGGGGAGGTATAGAGAAGGTCAGGGAAAATGTAGGGAGAGGAAAGGGTGTGGGAGGGAAGGAGATGTGGGAGGAAAGGTGTGGAGGGAGATGTGTAGAAGGGTATAGCGAGGGAGATGGTAGGATTATGAATAAAGAGGAAGGGGTAGGTGGGAGAAGACAAGGTACTGTTGATGTATAATTTTAGAGGGAGGGAGGGGGGGGGGAGACGTACAGCAGAAAGGTAGCTGTCTGTGTCTGCTGTACTCGTCTCTCTCTCTCTCTCTCTATCTATCTATCTATCTACCTATCTATCAGCTGTACGACACACTCTGACACTAACCATTACCAGTGCAATATATATAAACCACAGTTTCATGAATACCTAAAAAGACCAATGAGTTTTTCCATCCACAGTGAAGTATTCTGAAATTTGTAACACAGCCAGTGAAGGTGGACGTGGGCGGGATATATTTATTTCTGGGTTTTACCTTTTTTCATATTTGGCAACGTAGGCTTTTTAAATATTACTTTTTTTTTCGTATGTTGACACTTTTGCTCATTAGTATTTTTTTTTCCTGATGTTTATGGCTGTGTATTTGTACATATCAGTGGCCATAAATAAATATTTCTGGTTGCTTTATTGAACGTCTTCCCTTTAATTAAGCTTGCTGCCCGAGGAATTCTGTCCTTAGCTGAATACACTGGTCTGGTTTAGCAACAATATAACAAAAAATTCTCTTGGTTTAGCAAGGACAAAACTAAAAACACTCCTTCACAAAGAGAGTCTGCCTCAAGCTTGATAAAAACGTGTGGCCACAACAGGAGTATTATACCAAAGATGTGGTCGGTCTGAAAGGGTTAGTACAAAGCTATGACTCTGGGAAGATGGTTGTGTGAGCCAGTAGTGAATTAGTTTTGATGAGGAAACACCGCGCTTTGTGTACAGTGTGTATAGTTCGTTTTATATCGTTTTGTGTCTCCCTCTCCTACACCTCCCCCTCATTCTTCTCTTCCACCTTCCCCCTCTCCCTCCGTATCCTTCTCTCTGCTACAGCTCCCTTTCCCTCCTCTTTTCCCTTCTCTCCCCCTCCCCCTCCCCCTCCCCTCCTCCTTCCATCCGTGTATAATGTCAGGGGGTCATTTCGGTGGCCGCCTCGCCTTCGGTACGGGCGCCAGAACACCGAGCTGGTGGTGAGGCCGAATATGCATGGCCTGCTGCCAGCCTGCATGGTGAGCCAATGGCACGGGATGGCATGGAATGGAACAGAGGGCAGGAAAAAAAAAATGAGATGGGATGGATTTGGCAACGGGATGGGATGGGATGAAAAGGGGAGCGGGACGATGGATAGAGACTCGGAAGAACACACACACACACACACACACACACACACACACACACACACACACACACACACACACACACACACACACACATTTCACGATAGAACTACAGTAATTAAGGTAAATAATGCGTCAAACCAAATACTGTCCTAAATGTTAAGTGTTGTGTGTTTGTTGCCATGACAGCGCTTATACCTGTTGGATGAAATGTGGGTTTACTGTGAACAGGCAACAGTTTCCATACCTAAAGAGGGTCCAAGTCGGGCCACAACTGTTTAGCTTAACAATAAACACATAGTGTTCTACCAGGACGATGTGTTAGTAAAGTGATACCAGTGTGAGTGATACCAGTGTTGAGAGAGAGAGAAAGAGACAGACAGACAGACAGACAGTCTAGTTTTAAATTGGTTCCAGGTCAGTGAAAGTTGCACCTGTTTAGTATTAATGAAGTTTTAGAAGCAGTATATTAAAATGCAAAGGTTAATTAGTTCCTTAGCCCCAGCAGCCCGTGTATATACCACACCACACCTATAATTACTGACACC
>NC_137003.1:4443879-4446379 GCF_032717465.1 Coenobita brevimanus
CCTGACTACCTGACAGCCTTAATGACCCCCTGACTGCCTGACAGCCTTAATTACCCCCTGACTATTTGACAGCCTTAATTACCCCTGACTACCTGACATCCTTAATTTCCCCGTGACTACCTGACAGCCTTAATTACCCCTGACTACCTGACAGCCTTAATTACCCCCTGACTACCTGACAGCCTTAATTACCCCCTGACTACCTGACAGCCTTAATTACCCCTGACCGCCTGACAGCCTTAATTACCCCCTGACTACCTGACAGCCTTAATTACCCCCTGACTACCTGACAGCCTTCCTATATGCCGTCAAAATCGTCCCTTGGCAGCCAGGATACCAGCAGACAGTTATAATCGTCTTATGAAGATAAATAATACCTTAAAGCGATTAATGGAGACTTTTGGCTATCCTAGCTTCATATATGCTTTTTTGATAGCTAAGAAAATTGTCTGAAGAAAGTAAAAATATACCAAAAATATTAATTCATCAGATGGAGGGGAAATTATTGTCAGAAATAATTAGTGTGATTTATGTATTTATTTTTATTCATCCTTGTTGGTTGTCAAGTGTTTGGCAGGTGTGTGAGGGAAATAGAAGTATAATCCAACATTCTTGTACCAGCGTTAGATTTAAGAGACTTTATGAATATGAACCCTGACTCAACCAGAAGAGATTATTGACTTACACAACTCCTCTGAGTACAACTGGCTGAGAGAGAGAGAGAGAGAGAGAGAGAGAGAGAGAGAGAGGAAGGACATCAAACAGGCAGTGTGGGTGACAGCTCCCTCCTGTCAGCCCCTCTCCCCCTTTCCTCCTCCCCCTCCCCTGTGTTCTGTATAGTAAGGTCATGCTGGGGTAAAGGTAGCACCGCCTGTTGACCATGCTCTCTCTCTCTCTCTCTCTCTCTCTGACAGGTTGAAAGATCCAAGGACGGAAAAACCTACGCAGAGAGAGAGAGAGAGAGAGAGAGATCCAGCTTGTGTGATATGTAAATGGAGGTGACCATGTCAGGGCCAGATAAGCCGATTATCTGTGCTGTTTGAACTCGCTCGCACACATTCTCTCTCTCCTCTCTCTCTCTCACTCTCTCACACGCAGGTTGAATGATCGAAGGAAGGAAAAAGCGCGCGCGCGCGCGCACGCACACACACACACACACACACACACACACACACACACACACACACACACACACACACACACACACACACACACACACACACACACACACACACACACACGATTATGTTGACAGCCGGGCGGGGTCTTAGCTTACCAATTAGCGAAGAAACAGAGGTTGTTTGTGGATTTACTGTGTGTGTGTGTGTGTGTGTGTGTGTGTGTGTGTGTGTGTGTGTGTGTGTGTGTGTGTGTGTTCGGAGTCAAACTTTTGTTGCTAACGATGGAAACAAAAAAAAAATGATTGAAAAATAAAGCAAGGTAAATTATATAATGATAATATATTCTAAAATATCTCTCAACACAAAATCACCATTGGATATGTATGTAGAATTTCTGGTAAATAGGACAGAAAGGCTTAAAAGAGTTTGTGTGTGAAATTGTAAGTAATATGTGACCGACACTACAGAACTGATAAGAACTGATAAGGACATATACACTACAGTTATATATACAACACTGACATCACTTATGTTTGTGAGTTGTGTGAAATTGTATATAGTATGATAAGGACATATACACTACAGTTATATATACAACACTGACATCACTTGTGTTTGTGAGTTGTGTGAAATTGTATATAGTATGATAAGGACATATACACTACAGTTATATATACAACACTGACATCACTTGTGTTTGTGAGTTGTGTGAAATTGTATATAGTATGATAAGGACATATACACTACAGTTATATATACAACACTGACAGCACCTTTGTTTGTGAGGTACAGGCTGAAACAGACAACAAACACACGTACAATCCAATCACAACATACACACAAACACACACGCTTCCTACCATACAACACTGACAGCACCTTTGTTTGTGAGGTACAGGCTGAAACAAACAACAAACACACCAACAGTTTTACCACAACATACACACAAACATACACGCTTCCTACCATGCATTTTTCCTCACTGAGTCAACCATGTGTGCCTGAAATGGTCGTGTCCTTCATGTTGGTGTGGTAGACTATGATGGCTTTAACCACACACGCCACCAGCCCGATAGTTAGGCTGGGTTAGATTAGGTTGGGTTGGGTTGGGGTAAGTTGGGTTGGGTTGGGTTGGGTTGGGTTAGGTTAGGTTGGGTTGGGTTAGGTTAGGTTAGGATGGGTTGGGTTAGGTTAGGTTAGGTTGGGTTGGGTTGTGTTAGGTTGGGTTGGGTTGGGTTGGGTTGTGTTAGGTTGGGTTAGGTTGGGTTGGGTTGTGTTAGGTTGGGTTGGGTTGGGTTAGGTTAGATTAGGTATGGTTGGGTTGAATTAGTTAAGACTGGATTAGATGTGGTGGGCTGAGGGAACACACAAACAAAGTA
>NC_137003.1:4451379-4528879 GCF_032717465.1 Coenobita brevimanus
AAGAACATATACACTACAGTTATATATACAACACTGACATCACTTGTGTTTGTGAGTTGTGTGAAATTGTATATAGTATGATAAGGACATATACACTACAGTTATATATACAACACTGACATCACTTGTGTTTGTGAGTTGTGTGAAATTGTATATAGTATGATAAGGACATATACACTACAGTTATATATACAACACTGACAGCACCTTTGTTTGTGAGGTACAGGCTGAAACAGACAACAAACACACGTACAATCCAATCACAACATACACACAAACATACACGCTTCCTACCATACAACACTGACAGCACTTGTGTTTGTGAGGTACAGGCTGAAACAAACAACAAACACACCAACAGTTTTACCACAACACACACACAAACATACACGCTTCCTACCATGCATTTTTCCCCACTGAGTCAACCATGTGTGCCTGAAATGGTCGTGTCCATCATGTTGGTGTGGTAGACTATGATGGCTTTAACCACACACGCCACCAGCCCGATAGTTAGGCTGGGTTAGGTTAGGTTGGGTTGGGTTGGGTTATTTTGGGTTGGGTTAGGTTGGGTTATTTTGGGTTGGGTTAGGTTGGGTTAGGTTGGGTTGGGTTAGGTTAGATAAGGTATGGTTAGGTTGAATTAGGTAAGACTGGATTAGATGTGGTGGCCTGAGAGAACACACAAATAGAGTAAAAATAAAGCCTGTAGTGAAAAATAAAAAATAAAATCCAGTCATAAAACAGAGGGCAGCAGCTTCCGCCCCTCCTAATCACCTCCTGCACTCTGGCCAAAATCCCGCCCAAGTGACTAACATAAACCACCGTATTTTTAGCCCCGGCGGTAAGTTGGCGGCAATTGGCGGTATATTGGGCGGGATTTGGCGGTATATTGGGCGGGATTTGGCGGTAAATTGAACAGGAAATGGGCGGTAAACTGCACGGGAATTGGCCGGAGAGGTGCAGGGTGGACGGAGATAAAACTGATCGTAATGCAATGATAATAATAATGATAATAATAATACAGTAATAATAATAATAATAATAATAGTTTTTACATTATATTATTATTATTATTATTATTATTGTTGTTCATGTTCTTGTATCTGTTGTATTTAATGATAATATTTAAAAAAATAATGATAATAATTTTTATATTATTATTATTATTATTATTATTATTATTATTATTGTTGTTGTTGTTGCTGTTGTTGTTCTTGTATCTGTTGTGTTTAATGATAATAGTAAAAATAATAATAATAATAATAATAATAATAATAATAATATGGGTAAATTCTTTTCTGTACAGTGACGTTATTTTCTATATTTTCATATCGCCCAATAAACTCAGCTTGGGAGAGAGTGTTGTACCTGTATGGGTTAGATGTAGCCTTTATTAATGTCTTTATTGTGACACACCTGTACTCCAGGGACTATAGGCGGCTGCAGCCACTAACAATATAATAATAATAATAATAATAATAATAATAATAATAACAGTGATAATAATAATAATAATAATAATAATAATAAATAATAATAATAATAATAATAATAATGACGGCTCCATATTAAAAGAATCAAATTATACTTTGTACTTTGCCGGGGTTTTCATGTTGATGTGTAGAGGTGAAAGAGAGAAAAGGGAAGAAAAGAGGATGAGATGTATACTGTATAATAAAAGACGGAGGTGAGAGAAGAATGAAGAATTGAAGGGAAAAAGAAAAGCAGGGAGAAAGAGGAATACAAAACACACACACACACACAAACACACACACACACACACACACACACACACACACACACACACTAAAATGACACGAACCACAAAACAAACATATATATTAGGATCCACATAAATTTCAAATTCCACACGCAAAGTGAAGTGCACACACACACACACACACACACACACACACACACACACACACACACACACACACACACACACACACACACACACACACGACATTTGAACCATAGTGTCAGTCAAATTCTATGTCACTGTGTGTGTGTGTGTGTGTGTGTGTGTGTGTGTGTGTGTTTGTGTGTGTGTGTGTGTCCTCTGCCACACCTCCCCTCATCTACTATTCCTTATTACTCATTTTTCCCCCTTGCCATTCGCCCTCATCCCCTCATTCAGTCTTTGAACATTTCTTTTCCCCTCTCTCTCTCTCTCTCTCTCTCTCTCTCTCTCTCTCTCTCTCTCTCCTTCACATTCCGCAGTAAACCTATTCATTACCATTCCACCCTTTCCTCTTCCACATTCTCCCTTCTTCCTTCCTTCTCTCCCTCACCTCATCTGCTGTACTACACTCAAAGTCTTCCTTCTCTCCCATGTCCTTCCTCCCTTTCACCTTCTCATCCCCTGTCTCCCTCTTCCTTCTTCCCTATATCCTCTTCCTCCTTCTCCCCCTCATTCACCCCTTCTCGCTCCCTCCTTCCATTCCTCCCATTCCTCCTACCTCCTTCCTTCTTGTCCTTTCCCCTCTTCTTCCCCTCTCTTTTTCCCTCCCTTATCCCTTCTCTCTCTTCCTTCTCTCTTTTCTCCTTCCTCCATCCTTCTCCCACTCCTCTCCCCTCTTTTCCTCAATCCTACTTTGTATCCCCCTCTCCTCTCCTCTCTCCCCTCCCTCCCTCCCCATCCTTCCTCCACTCCCCCCACCTCCTCTCTCTCTCCCCTTCCTTCTCCCCTCCCTCCTCCTCCCTCCTCACTCTCCCGCTCCCCTCCTCATAACTCCCCACACACGCCCCCACCATTAAGACAATCAGGAAACAGAAAAAAAGACGTGAATCAGGAGAGAGAGAGAGAGAGAGAGAGAGAGAGAGAGAGAGAGAGAGAGAGAGAGAGAGAGAGAGGAGACAATTAAATACTGAAATGTTGAATTATAAGAGACTTTATACATAAAGGAAAGTTCATACTAAAGTTTAGATGTACAGATTGATAAATAAGTAAATAAATACATAAATGAATAAATAAATTGCCCAAACCACTGTAGTCTCCATCTGTCAATAATTTTTTCCGGCCCGAAAAGAATATTCAACGTTTAAAATATTTGACAAAAAATGTGCATAAAAAATCATGAGAATAGATTCCGCCCCTTCCTGTTCCTCATCGTCAACTGCCCCCTCACTTCTTTCCCTCTCTCCTCTATCTCCTCGTGCCCTCACTTCCTCTTCCCATCTTTCTTCCCTCTCTACCATTTCCTCTTCTGCTTTCTCTTCCATCCTCCTCTCTCCCCCTCTTCCTCTTTCCCTGCCTTCTCCATCCTCCTTCCCTCCCTCCCCCCTTTCTCTTCTCTTTCCTTCATCTCTCCTTCCCCTTCTCCCTCCCCCTCCCTACACCTAAATCCCTCTTTGCACAAAAACAAAATCTCCAGCCAATTCTTCTCGTGCCCGAAGACCATACGTCACCCCGGCGCGTCACCCGACACTGTGGCAAAGCGGTGGGAAGGAGAGGGGAGGGAATAAGAAGGAAGGGAAAAGGATGAAAGGGAAAGGAATGGGAGAGGAAAGGAGGAGAGGGGAAAAAAGGAGGAGAGGCCAGTGAGATGAGGTTAAGGAATAGACTACTAGTGAGTTTGTAGGGTAGAGGCACACACACCAATGGCCGTCCCCCCCAAACACACACACACACACACACACACACACACACACACACACACACACACACACACACACACACACACACCAATGGCCGTCCCCCCCAAACACAAATAACCAAACTATAGTCTGTTTGACTGACCTGTGCACCTGAGATGTATGGGGCAAGTAGGGTGTGTTTGATTCGCGGCTGCTGATTGGCCGCCGATGATGTAATTAAGTAAATGCAGGCATGTACTGTAGTGCAACGTGCGGACGTAGGTGTACACCGTGGGTGGACATTATAGTGCAACATGCGGAAGTGGGTGTACACCGTGCGTGGATGCAGTGCAACATGCGGACGTGAGTGTACGCCGTGGGTGGATGCAGTGCAACATGCGGACGTAGGTGTACGCCGTGGGTGGATGCAGTGCAAAATGCGGACGTAGGTGTACACCGTGGGTGGATACAGTGCAAAATGCGGACGTAGGCGTACACCGTGGGTGGATGCAGTGCAACATGCGGACGTAGGCGTACACCGTGGGTGGATGCAGTGCAACATGCGGACGTGGGTGTACGCCGTGGGTGGATGCAGTGCAACATGCGGACGTGGGTGTACGCCGTGGATGGATGCAGTGCAACATGCGGACGTGGGTGTACGCCGTGGGTGTGTAATTTGCTTCAAACATCACTCATCGTTTTATAAAACTTTATAATCAGGATTAATTTTCTTTGATAAAAGTAAACTTTTAAAGCTAATTTTGACCTCTTCAGCTAGGAAAATTATTCCACATTTAATCTGGCTCCACGTATTGAAGGTAATTAAAAAATATAAATATACTGTGTATGTATTAAAATAAGAAGAGGTGTAGATTTACATTATCGGCGGCCAATCAGCAGCCGCGATTCCAACACACCCTACTCGCCCCGTACATCTCAGGTGCACAGGTCAGTCAAACGGTAAAGTGTGTGCTTCAGTGGTCATGTATTGTACCATGTGTGTCTTGTCTCTGGCCTTCCCTCCACAAAACACCACCAGTACTTTACCTTTTAACTTTACCTTTGCTTTTTACTTTACCTCTTACTTTACCTTTTACTATAGCTTTTACACTACCTTTACCTTTACCTTACTTTACCTTTTAACTACACCGCCATGAATTAATATTTATCAGTTTTGTGTTTCACCCGGTATACTTTCTTGACAAAACCTCTTCTGCTACTCGCCGACCTGTGTGTGTGTGTGTGTGTGTGTGTGTGTGTGTGTGTGTGTGTGTGTGTGTGTGTGTGTGTGTGTGTGCAATCAAGATCTCGTGTGTCATCGGATTTCACGAGATTGATCCACCACAAGACCCCTGCCCCTTCCCCCACCCCCTACCACAGTCCCATACCCCCTACCACAGTCCTCCGCCCCCTACCACAGTCCCCCGCCCCCTACCACAGTCTCCAGCCCCATACCACGCTCCCCCACCTCCTACCCAAGTCCTCCACCGCTTACCACAGTCCACCACCCCCTCCCACAGTCCCTCACCCCTACCACAGTCCCCCACCCCTACCACAGTTCCCCACCCCTTACCACAGTTCTCCACCCCTTACCACATTCCATCCCTACCACATTTCTTCCACCCCCTATCGCAGTTCCCTCATTCCCCCACCACTCCTTCCCTTATGGCAGCCCCATTGCATTCCACCCACAAGACCCCCACAGCCCTTCCCCTCCCCCACAATACTGTCCCACTCCTTCCCTCACCCCACCCCCCCCCACCAAACCTCACAAACCCATTATGTCCGTTCACCATAACCCCATCTCTCCATTAACCCATCCTCCCTGCCCCACCCCCACCACACCCCCACCCCCTACACCTCCCCCGTCTCCCGTAGTATTGTCCCACTCCCTCCCTCACCTACTCCCCATCCCCGCAGCCCATCCCCTCTCCTGCACTGCTGATGCTCTTGGGTCCTGTTTTTTATGCAAGGAAGAAGGAACCAAAGGCCAGAGCCTGAAAATTGTTCCCTCCAAGAAAAGACAAAAACAAGATAACAGAGCCAAGTTCAAGATGCGTTCATTTCGAGATGCCTGGACACACTGCGTTTGAAAGACTGGAGATCATTGGCAGTAAGAGATACAGACAGAAGGAGACAGTTCCAGAGTTGACCTGTTTGCCTTATTTTCATTGGCTGAGGAATCTACCTAACACTTTCCTTAAGCGATTTATTTTGCTTATTACACCTTGCCGTCCTATTCTTTGTTACTTAAGTCATTCTAATATCGCCATACTGTGCTTAGATAACGTACAAAAGGATATTAATCAGTCTTATCTGAAAACAAGTCGCTAAGGAAGAGGTGCTAGGGAGCTTGGTTAAGCTACGGGACTACGGGCCTGGGAGACACTGTACCCAATGAAGGGGTTAGATACAGCCTTCAATAAAGTAGTCTTTACCAGAGGCTTTTTTACTGCAATAAAATAATATGGCGTAAGTAAGAATATAAAAATAAAGTTGTTCTCTATTAAAGGTAATTCACACAAATGGCATAAAAAATAATCCAGCGCTTTTCCCCCGCCCCTCTGCCTGTATGTACCCCTTCAGGCCGATGACGTCATGTATTATTCATTGCTGGTGGTGGCACACAGTGTTATTCATCACAGCACACCTTCATAGCAGTGAAGGAGTGTAGGAAGCCTGTATGTACCCCTTCAGGCCGATGACGTCATGTATTATTCATTGCTGGTGGTGGTACAGAGTGTTATTCATCACAGCACACCTTCATAGCAGTGAAGGAGTGTAGGAAGCCTGTATGTACCCCTTCAGGCCGATGACGTCATGTATTATTCATTGCTGGTGGTGGCACACAGTGTTATTCATCACAGCACACCTTCATAGCAGTGAGGGAGTGTAGGAAGCCTGTATGTACCCCTTCAGGCCGATGACGTCATGTATTATTCATTGCTGGTGGTGGCACACAGTGTTATTCATCACAGCACACCTTCATAGCAGTGAAGGAGTGTAGGAAGCCTGTAGCAAACTCATTCACCGCCAAAACTGTCTCCTGAGCTGAATACATTGGTGTGATGTAAATGAAAAGGAAAACACGTCATTGTACTGAAGGTGTTAAATATCGTGATGATAAAGCAAGTTGAAAAATAAGGAACCAGGTAATCAGGTCAGGACATTCTGAAGAATAGTTGCATCACTAAAAAAAAAAAAAGAAAAAAAGAAAAAAAGGAAAAGGAAGTATTGAGTGGTGAGGTGTAACCTGAGCCAGCAGGGGTTGGGGGGAGGGAGTGGCTTCCCTGACAGGTATTACCCTCCCTGATGCTGTCCAGGTGGAAGGAGAGAGAGGGAGAGAGTAAAGGATGGTAGTGTGAAATAAGTAAAGTGTAGGTTGGATATATCAGACTGAAAAATCGGTCTCTCTCTCTCTCTCTCTCTCTCTCTCTCTCTCTCTCTCTCTCTCTCTCAAGCTTTTCCTTCCCGTCACATCCCGCGTCTTGCCAAACACCTTCAATATATAATAATTTTTATCAACTTACCCAAATTTTACGTACGCGTTTGCCTATTATTATTATTATTATTATTATTATTATTATTATTAATATTATTATTTATATTATCATCGTCGTCATTATCATTATTGTTATTGTTATTATATTAGGTACGGGCAGAGGCTTGCATTGAACAGATAAAGGCTGTGTACCTGGCTGTGTTAATTAACCATAGGTGTAACCCTGGCACAGGTGTAGCCGTCCTTGTGTACAGTAATATCGTTAAGCTTTACTCACATCAAAGTACACCTTATCTGATTATATACAAAACATACCAATACTGTTAGGCGTTGAACATCTCCATATGCGTTGAACATCTCCACTCTCGTTGAGCATTTCCGTATTCGTTGAACATCTCCATATGCGTTGAACTTCTCCATTTTCGTTGAGCATTTCCGTATTCGTTGAACATCTCCATATGCGTTGAACTTCTCCACATTCGTTGAACTCCATATTGGTTGAAAATCTCCATTTTCGTTCAGCGTCTCCATATTCGTTGAATGTCTCAGTTTTCGTTGAACATCTCCATCAGTGTTATACTAAGAGGACGTTAACAGTCAGGCCAGCCTCGTTAACCACCAGACACCTTTCGTTAATACCACCACATTACCAGCCATCCCTGCCTCGTTAACCACCAGACACCCTTCGTTAATACCACCACATTACCAACCATCCCAGCCTCGTTAACCACCAGACACCCTTCGTTAATACCACCACATTACCAACCATCCCAGCCTCGTTAACCACGAGACACCCTTCGTTAATACCACCACATTACCAACCATCCCAGACTCGTTAACCACGAGACACCCTTCGTTAATACCACCACATTACCAACCATCCCAGCCTCGTTAACTACCAGACACCCTTCGTTAATACCACCACATTACCAACCATCCCAGCCTCGTTAACTACCAGACACCCTTCGTTAATACCACCACATTACCAACCATCCCAGCCTCGTTAACCACCAGACACCCTTCGTTAATACCACCACATTACCAACCATCCCAGCCTCGTTAACTACCAGACACCCTTCGTTAATACCACCACATTACCAACCATCCCAGCCTCGTTAACCACCAGACACCCTTCGTTAATCAGTTACAGCCGTTAGCTGGTGTCGTTAACAGCTGCTTTGTATGGGAGGGAAGGAGAGAGGGGAGGAGGAAGGGGAGAAGAAAAAGAGGAGAAAGAGGAAGAGAAATATGAGAAAAGGGGAGGAGGAAGAGAGGAAGAGAAGATGTATGAAGGGAAGAGGAATGAGAGGAGGGAGAGAAAAGAAGGAGAAGGAAAAAGAAGGAAGAGGAAGGAGAAAGATAGGAAGGGATATGAAAGGAATAGAGATGAGAGGAGGTAGAGAAAAAAGCGAAGAGGAAGGAAGAAGAGGAAGAGGAAGAGGAAGGAGAAAGAAACGAAGGGGTATGAATGGAGGAGAAATGAAAGGAGGTTGAGAAAAAGCGAAGAGGAATGAAGAAACAGAAGAGGAAGAGGATGGGTATGAGAGCAGGGAAACAGCATCCATCTTTGGTGAAGTGTTTGGTGTCGGGTGGAGGGTTAATTGAAGGGGGGCGGTGACCCCTTACTGTATATGGTGAGAGAGAGAGAGAGAGAGAGGGAGGGAGGGAGACTGCGTTCCTTCACAATATCTGGTAATGAAGAGACCCCAGCCTCCCTTCTCTCTCTCTCTCTCTCTCTCTCTCTCTCTTTCTCTCTCTGTAGTTTCTAATCTGCCTCTCCCATCTGTCCCTTATCTCTGTCCTCTCCCTTCCCCTCTGAGGCACTTCTCTCCCCATCTCACCTCCCTCCCTCATCCATCTTTGTCTCGCCTCGTTTCCTCCTTGCTCATCTTCCTTTTCTCTTTCTCTCCTTGCCTTGCATTTCCACCTCTTCTCAGTGTACTTCGTGTGTGTGTGTGTGTGTGTGTGTGTGTGTGTGTGTGTGTGTGTGTAATTCACCGGGTCGGTCAGGATCACTTGATGGTCGTGATCGTCAGCTTTTACCCTCCCGGAAGGGAGCTGAGAGCTCATATAGTCCGATCTATGGGCAAGGCTGTGACCTTCACACACGCACATACCCGTCCCCTTGCTCAAGGGGGACAGTAACCACCCACTTCGTCAGTGAAACTTTTCGCAACCTGAGCGAGGCGCGAACTCCCGTCCACCAGTTGGCAAGCGAGAGCGTTACCACTGCACCAGCGAGCGGTGTGTGTGTGTGTGTGTGTGTGTGTGTGTGTGTGTGTGTGTGTTAGACAATAGTCTTCTCTCACAGGCTGTGCTCTTGTGCTGGTCACTCTCTGCACCACCTGTTTGGCCTGGCACGCACACCACCTCTTTCCTGCCGCCTGTTCCAAAGGACGGGAGTTCGATCCCCGGGTGAGGCAAGGAACAGTGTGATTATTTGAATGTCTTTAAAACAGACATTACTGACCTTGCACTAAACCCAGCCACATAGCATAACAACTTGCCTACTGTCGTTTGGTGTGTGTGTGTGTGTGTGTGTGTGTGTGTGTGTGTGTGTGTGTGTGTGTGTGTGTGTGTTAGCCAATGATCTTCTCTTACAGGCTGTGCTTTTGTGTGTGTGTGTGTGTGTGTGTGTGTGTGTGTGTGTGTTAATTAGCGCCAGCAGTTATAAATATTTCATTATTTTCGATGATTATCATCCTCAATAACCTGTCGTTCTTGAGTGATACCGTATATTTCACCTGTTCTTAGATATATCACTTTTATATTATACAACCATTAGTAACATTATAACGATATATTTCACCTGTTCTTAGATATATCACTTTTATATTATACAACTATTAGTAACATTATAACGATATATTTCACCTGTTCTTAGATATATCACTTTTATATTATACAACCATTAGTAACATTATAACGATATATTTCACCTGTTCTTAGATATATCACTTTTATATTATACAACCATTAGTAACATTATAACGATATATTTCACCTGTTCTTAGATATATCACTTTTATATTATACAACCATTAGTAACATTATAACGATATATTTCACCTGTTCTTAGATATATCACTTTTCTATTATACAACCATTAGTAACATTATAACGATATATTTCACCTGTTCTTAGATATATCACTTTTATATTATACAACCATTAGTAACATTATAACGATATATTTCTCAGCTGTTTACTGCCTTTGAATAATTGGCTGTATTGTCCTTTAACATGTAATATAATGTTACTTTGGCAACATTATATTTTCCAGTTGTGTGGATCATTATTATATTTCGCTGGTTACATTCATAAACAGTAAGGGCTTATTTAATTCACGGAAGCAGCGGTGTTTATATTTAGTGTATTTAACGCCGCTAATTTACCTTTACAAATACGGCCTAACTGCATGGATAGCATATTGTACAAGTTGCCTGGCCCATCAACCATGTACTCTAATGGTCGCTTTTAAAAGGTAGTCTTGTATTTACGCTACAGTAATAGTCTATCTGTGTACTAGGGATGCACCGGAACTAGGATATTAAGTTACGGCCGGAACCGGAACTGGCCGGAACTCTCAAAAGTTCCGGCCGGAACTTCCGGCCGGAGCCGGAAATAGAAAATTTTTGTGGTTCAATATTCTCTCTCTCTCTCTCTCTCTCTCTCTCTCTCTCTCTCTCTCTATGTATATATATATATATATATATATATATATTTTATGCGAGGAAGAAGGAACCAAAGGCCATGAGCCCGCAGTTACAATTCCCTTCAAGAGAAAAACAAAATACAATAGAGAGCCAAATTCAAGATCCGATCATTTTGAGATGCCTGGACACACTGCGTTTGGAAGACTGGAGATCATAGGCAGCAGGAAATACAGACAGAGGGAGACAGTTCCAGAGTTGACCTGTTGCATAAATGAAAGACTGGGAGTAACGGTTAACTCTTGCATTAGAGAGTTGGACAGAAAAGGGATGAGAGTTTGCTGCCAGACGGGTGCTACGCGCCCGTCGTAGAGGTGGAGGAATGCAAGCTGATAGTTCAGAGGAGCAGTGACCATTAAAGTAGCGATAGAAAAGAGATAAAGATGCAACAGTGCGGCGAAGAGACAGAGGTTGAAGGGAGTCAGTAAGAGGAGGAGAGTTAATGAGACGAAAAGCCTTTGACTCCACCCTATTGAGAGCTGTAAGTGGGGAGCCTCCCCACACATGAGAGTTGTACTCCACACAGGGGCGGATAAAACCCCTGTATAGAGTCAACAATTGTGCAGGGGTAAAGAAAGAGCGGAGTCTGCTTAGCACACCCAATCTCTTGGAAGCAGATTTTACAAGAGATGTAATATGATCTTTCCAAGATAAGTCCCAAGTAAATGAAACCCCAAGCATGTTCAAGGATGATGCAGGATTAAGCTGAATATTATTAAACATTAGTGGGTATACCTGTGGAAGATTTTGTCGGGTTGATAGGTGTAAGAACTGAGTCTTAGATGCATTAAAAACAACCATATTATTTTTACCCCAGTCAGAGATACGAGCCAAGTCAGACATTAGGTGTGCCATAGCCTCATCCCTTGTTTGTTGAAGTAACTGTTGAGATGGGCGTTGCGGGAACCGAATGGAAAGGTGAAGGGTGGAGTCATCAGTGTATGAGTGGATAGGGTTAGATGTACAGCTTAGAAGATCATTGATGAATAAAAGGAAGAGAGTAGGTGATAGGACAGAGCTCTGAGGAACACCACTGTTGATAGATCTAGGAGAAGAACGATGGCCATCTACAACAGCGGCAATAGAACGACCAGAAAGGAAGCTAGCGATGAAGGCACAGATAGAAGGATAGAAACCGTAGGAGGGCAGTTTGGAAATTAAAGATTTATGCCAGACTCGATCGAAAGCCTTTGAGATGTCAAGTGCAATGGCAAAGCTTTCGCCAAAGTCCCGAAAGGAGGATGACCAGGAGTCTGAAAGGTAGGTGAGAAGATCACCAGTGGAGCGTCCCTGACGGAACCCGTACTGACGATCGGAAAGAAGGTTGTGATAGGAAAGATGCCTTAAAATTTTTCTATTGAGAATTGACTCGAAAACTTTTGAAATACAGGACGTTAAAGCAATTGGACGATAGTTGGAAGGTTGGGAGTGGTCACCCTTCTTTGGGACTGGCTGAATGAGTGCAAACTTCCAGCAAGAAGGAAAGGTACAAGTTGACAGACAAAGGCAAAAGAGTTTGCCTAGGCAGGGTGTAAGCACAGAAGCACAGTTCTTGAGAACAACAGGAGGGACCCCATCAGGCCCATATGCCTTGTTAGTACTGAGGCCAGTAATGGCAGAAAATACATCAACTGAAGAAATTTTAATGTCAGCCACGAGGAAGTCAGAGGGGAGAAGAGATGGAGGAACAGCACCGGAATCGTCTAAGGTGGAATTGGAGGAGAAAGTCTGTGCGAAGAGAAATGCTTTATCAGTAGAAGAAATAGCTACAGAACCATCAGAGTAGAAAAGAGGAGGGAAGGATGATGAGGTAAAGTTGTTAGAAAGATTTTTGGCAAGGTGCCAGAAGGAGCGGGAAGAATTCGAGTTGGAGAGTTGAGAGCATTTAGTATGGATGAAATTATTTTTAGTAGAGCGAAGAACAGACTTAGCACGATTCCGGGCAGAAACGTAAAGATGATGTGTTTCAGGGGTGGGTTGGCTCCGGTACCTTTTGTAGGCCCTCTCCTTGTTGCGGACAGCATTAGAACAAGCGTGATTAAACCAAGGCTTTCTTGCGTTAGTCAAAGGATATGAGAAAGGAATGTATGCTTCCATGCCTGAGAGAATAACCTCCGTAATGCGCAAGGCACACTCAGATGGCTCCCGGCCATGGAAGCAATAATCATTCCAGGGAAAATAAAAAAAGTACTGCCTGAGGGCCTCCCAGTCCGCAGCTCCAAAATGACACAGACGACGTTTCCCTGGAGGGTCCACAGGCCGTACTAGAGTGATAGGACAGGTTAAGGTAATAAGGTTGTGATCGGAGGAGCCCAACGGAGAGAAAAGATTAACAGAGTAAGCAGAATGATTAGTTGTGAGGAAGAGGTCAAGTATATTGGGGCTCTCTCCAAGGCGGTCAGGGATACGGGTAGGGTGCTGTACAAGCTGCTCTAGGTCATTAAGGATAGAGAAGATGTAGGCTTGTTCACCAGGTGGATCCGTGAAAGGAGAGGAGAGCCAAAGGTGGTGGTGAACATTGAAATCTCCTAGAATGGAGATTTCAGAGAAAGGAGAAATAGATAGAATGTGTTCCATCGTAGAAGTAAGATAGTCGAAGAATTTTTGATAGTTAGTAGAATTAGGGGATAAGTAAACAGCACAGATATATTTAGTCAGAGAATGACAGGAAAGCCGAAGCCAGAGTGTGGAGAATTCAGAAGAATCGAGTTCAGGAACACGAGAGCAAGATAAGTCGTTGCGTATATATACACAACAGCCACCTTTGGCTTTGAAATGAGTATAGAGAAAGTAGGAGGGTACAGAAAAGGGTTTGCTGTCAGTTGCCTCAGGCAGCTGAGTCTCCGTTAGAAAAAGAAGGTGAGGTTTAGAGGAGGAGAGGTGGTGCTCAACAGAGCGAAAGTTAGAGGAAAAACCGCGAATATTGCAGAAATGAAGAAGAAGAGAGTCAGACAGTGGTTCCAGGCACCTCGAGTCGTCACCGGGAGAGGGGCGGATGGTGGGGGCATTTATGGTCCCCCCCCCTGGGGACTCCGAGGCTTGGTGAAGAGACGCCATTTTAAATGAATTTTGAATAGGAACTGTAGTGTGTACTGTGCACGTAGTTTGGTGTAGATAGTTAGAGAAATTTGTACTGGAGAGCATGCTGGCCTACTCTCTGTGTAACTGAGACACTGAAAAAGTTCAGCAAAGGGGGATGGTCAGGAACTAGTCCTGAGGGCTGATGAAACGGGAGCTCCAGCACTCCCTGTTATCAGCTTTCCATCCACCTCGGAAGTACTGCCCTGCTCGACTGGTGCTACAGTCTACTCCATTTTATATATATATATATATATATATATATATATATATATATATATCTATATATATATATGGGAGAGAGAGAATTTTGTTTATTAATTTATTTGTATTATCAGTCCAATAGACCTCTCTTCCTTATCCCTGTCACTGGGCCTAACCTAATTGTGCAGGTAGCAAGACTCGGATGATGAAAAGGCAACATAGTAAAGGGACTGCAGAAAGTTTAACTGATATAGCAAATGAAATTGACAAGTATGCTAATAGTGCAACAGCTCAAAAGGATCAGGACCTAATGAAATTGTGGAAAGATTCTGCTTTACTTTTTCCAATACTATCCAAAGTTGCCAGAAAGTATCTGTCATGTCCAGCATCTTCAGTCTACTCTGAAAGGCTGTTTTCAGAAGCTGGTAATATATACGAGGAGAAATGTTCTCGTCTGCTACCTCGAACAGGAGAACAACTCCTATTTCTCCATCATAATCTTCCTCGCTTCCAACTTGCAGATCCTGGCAAATGACTGAGCTCAGTTCAGTGCAGTCACCGGCTCATTTTTCAGTTTAAACATATTGATGAAGGGAAGTGACATTTTCTTTTGCACATTGGTTTAAAAAATGAAGAATTACTGTAATCCTAATTCCCAAAAAAATTCTAGTTTATGTTTGTACTGCATATTTTTTCAATAAATATTTTTAAAATATAACTACAGTATTTTAACTGCCTAATTTCTTAACAAACTAATATAAATGAAGAGTTAAGAAGAAATAAGTAAGAAAGAAATTCAAGAAGTTAAGAGTTGAGACATAATTTATAAGTAGTATGATAAATGATTGGATGTAAAATAAAAGTTCCGGTTCCGGCCAGTTATTTTATGACAGTTCCGGCCGGAACCGGAACTTTATAAAAATTGAGGTTCCGGCCAGAAGTAACCGGCCGGAACTAAGTTCCGGTGCACCTTTACTGTGTACATGGGTAAATAATTCTGTGTCCAGCATTCGTGGACGATACATTATATCGTAAAAAAAAAAAAAAAAAAAAAACGTAATTCTGCGTACGTCAGATGTATACGGTTTGTTGTTAATTTTATATAAGATGTAGAATTAAGATGTTGTTGTTGATGATGATGATGATGATGATGATGGCTGGGTGGATATTTACCCATTCCAGCCGTGAGTCATACATTAAGACACGCGGGAAAAAGTGTTTTGTCTTCGTTTCATCAATGCTTTGTGGATGGAAACTGATGATTAGGCAACTGAGGTGAGACAGTTCTCGTTGGTAGAGTTATCAGCAAGTTCCTTAGTAAACTATATTACGTATTACATTTTAATATTTTATTCTACGTTATTTATAGCAATAAAATATAGACTCTGTGTGCAACAGTAATGTGCAACAGGGTTTGAAGGTACGTACAGTACAGTACAGTACAAGGTGCGAGATTAACCTAAGAGGGAGTCACGTACGGTCACTGGACGTCAGGTGCCAAGTAGTGTTTTTACTTGTGTGTGCGTGTGTGCGTCGGTGCAATTAAGTATCGTATGTCTTTGTACCTGACTGTATTTACGCTGTTAGAGGGAAGATGTTGTGAAAATAATGCCTGTGGACTGTTGTGGAACGCTGACTGGCTGGTGGTGATGCAAAATGGCTCGTGAAATAAGGAAGGAACGGATCACAACTCTGTCCTGGTTTGCATCCACATAACCGCTGTGCATCGCTTATCTCCACCTCTGCTTCCACCTCCACCACCGTCACCACCACAACCAACGAATAAGCCAGGTAATGTATTGCACATCTGGTTGAATTAAAAGGCAACAGTAATTATATTAGCTTTACACTTACGATGATGCGCAGGTGTATGACAAATCGTTTTAAATGTTGCTTCTCGTTTTCTGTGCGACGATTTCCGTTAACAATTGTGATCGTGAGTTTGTATTTATTCATTTTTTAAAATTAAGGTTACAGGTATGATAAGCTTTTGCACAAAGAGCAGAGGGAGAAGGCAGAATATTTTTGTGTGTCGTTCTTCCTGGAAGCCTTTAGCTATCTATTAATCTGTATATCTGTCAGTCTTCCTGCTTATCTATCTGTGTGTATCTATTGGGTTTATCTATCTTTAATTATCTGTCTGTCCATCTGTTTGTTTGTATTACTATATCCATTCATTTATCCTTAACAGTCTCGATCAACCTGTCAGTCTGCTATTTGTGTATCTGTATCTACCTGTCTATCTATCTATCTATCTATCTACACCCCCAGTGAGTTGCCAGTGGTCTGTGTGGTGTATGGGATGTGATGGGCAATATTCACATTCCCGTCTGACCTCAAATTACAGGTTATGGGAAGGGATGATTATGCCGGTGTTGTTAAGACGTGGTGGAGTGTGTGGAGAGAGAGAGAGAGAGAGAGAGAGAGAGAGAGAGAGAGAGAGAGAGCTATGTCACACAGATCACACAAAATGTACTGTTGGTAAGAGGTAATCCCTCCATTTACCCTGAAATTTTCTACCTTCTCTCCCACATCTCTCCTCCCCACCACAAGCATCTTTCCTCTTTCTCTCCCCCTACCACATCTCTCCTCCCCACCACAAGCATATTTCCCCTTTCTCTCCCCCCACCACATCTCTCCTCCCCACCACAAGCATCTTTCCTCTTTCTCTCCCCCACCACATCTCTCTTCCCCACCACAAGCATCTTTCCTCTTTCTCTCCCCCTCCCACATCTCTCCTCCCCACCACAAGCATCTTTCCTCTTTCTCTCCCCCTCCCACATCTCTCCTCCCCACCACAAGCATCTTACCTTTCTCTCCCCCTACCACATCTCTCCTCCCCACCACAAGCATCTTTCCTTTCTCTCCCCCTACCACATCTCTCCTCCCCACCACAAGCATCTTCCCTCTTTCTCTCCCCCTACCCAAACACCTTTTCCTTCTCCATCCCTTCCTCCCTCCTCCCCCTTTTTCCTGATCTTTTCCTCTTTATCCATCCATCCATCATGATTTTTCCTCCTTCCATCCTTACATCTATCCTCAAAATTTCCTTACCCTCCCCAGCGCTTTTCCTCCCTCTCTCCCTCCAGCATCTTTCCTCCCTCTCTCCCTCCAGCATCTTTCCTCCTTCTCTCCCTCCAGCATCTTTCCTCCTTCTCTCCCTCCAGCATCTTTCCTCCTTCTCTCCCTCCAGCATCTTTCCTCCTTCTCTCCCTCCAGCATCTTTCCTCCTTCTCTCCCTCCAGCATCTTTCCTCCTTCTCTCCCTCCAGCATCTTTCCTCCTCCTCTCCCTCCAGCATCTTTCCTCCTTTTCCTCCATCATTTTTCCTCCTCTCCCTCCAGTATATTTCCCTTTCTTTCTGTCGCTTGAGCACTTTTTCTTTTCCTTTCGTCCTTCCCCTTCTTTCCTTCCTATTTTCCCATTTTTCCTTCCTCCCTTCATTCAGCATCTTTCCTCCGTCTCTCCCTCACCCACACCTTCTCTCTCCCTGCCTTTTTACCTCACCCATCATATTATATTTCATCTTCTGTTCCATCTTACCTTTCTGTCTCCCACTGCCCATCCCACTCTGCCACTGCCCATCCCACTCTGCCACTGCCCATCCCACTCTGCCACTGCCCATCCCACTCCCCCACTCCCCATCCCACTCTCCCTCTCCCCATCCCACTCTCCCACTCCCCATCCCACTCTCCCACTCCCCATCCCACTCTCCCACTCCCCATCCCACTCACCCACTCCCCATCCCACTCACCCACTCCCCTTCCCACTCTCCCACTTCCCATCCCACTCACCCACTCCCCTTCCCACTCTCCATCCCACTCTCTCACTCCCCGTCCCACTCTCCATCCCACTCACCCACTCCCCTTCCCACTCTCCCACTTCCCATCCCACTCTCCCACTTCCCATCCCACTCACCCACTCCCCTTCCCACTCTCCATCCCACTCTCCCACTCCCCATCCCACTCTCCCACTCCCCATCCCACTCACCCACTCCCCATCCCACTCTCCCACTCCCCATCCCACTCTCCCACTCCCCATCCCACTCTCCCACTCCCCATCCCACTCTCCCACTCCCCATCTCTCACTCTCCCACTCCCCATCCCACTCTCCCACTCCCCATCCCACTCTCTCCCACTCCCCATCCCACTCTCCCACTCCCCATCCCACACTCCCACTTTCCATCCCACTCTCCCACACCCCATCCCACTCTCCCATTCCCCATCCCACTCTCCCATTCCTCATCCCACTCTCCCACTCCCCATCCCACTCTACCACTCCCTATCCCACTCTGTCACTCCCCATCCCACTCCCACTCCCCATCCCACTCTCCCACTCCCTATCCCACTGCCTCCCACTCTCTATCCCACTCTCCCACTCCCCATCCCACCCTACCATTCCCAATCCCACTCTACCACTCCCCAGCCCACTCTCCCACTCCTTATCCCACTCTCCCACGCCCCATCGCACCCCCCACTCCCCATCCCACTCTCTCTCATTCCCCATCCCACTCTGCCACTCCCCATCCCTCTCTACAACTCCCCATCCCACTCTCTCACTCGCCATCCCACTCTCCCATTCCCCGCCCCACTCTCCCACTCCCCATCCCACTCCCTCCCACTCCCCATCCCATTCTTTCGCCCCACTCGCCATGCCACTCGCTGCCACTCCCACTCAGTATTGTCCTCGCCTCTCCACTCCTTAAGTCCTTCTCGCCACAACTTCACCACCATCCTGCCTCGCCCAGCCTGTCTCTTGTCTCACACCCGCCTTCCCCTCGGTTAAGGAAGCTTCCTAACACCTCTTCCTTACCGATTTATTTTGCTGATTACACCTTACCGTCCTTATCTGTGGTACTTAAATCATTCTAATGTCATCATACTCTGCATAAATACCGTACAAAACGATATTAGCCACTTGTATCCAAAAATAAATCGGTTAGGAAGAGTTGTTAGGGAGCTTCCTTAATGGCCAGTGTTGGGCGGCAGAGGCTGTGACAGGCAAGGTATTAAGGTGGCAGAGGCAGTGACAGGCAAGGTATTAAGGTGGCAGAGGCAGTGACAGGCAAGGTATTAAGGTGGCAGAGGCAGTGACAGGCAAGGTATTAAGGTGGCAGAGGCAGTGACAGGCAAGGTATTAAGGTGGCAGAGGCAGTGACAGGCAAGGTATTAAGGTGGCAGAGGCAGTGACAGGCAAGGTATTAAGGTGGCAGAGGCAGTGACAGGCAAGGTATTAAGGTGGCAGAGGCAGTGACAGGCAAGGTAGTAACAGCGTCACTGCCAACACATCCTTTTGTCTCGTTCCTGCCAACACCATCGTCTTTGTTCAGCTTAACACACTCCTCACTGGGGTGGGGTTGTACTGAAATTCTCGGCGTCTCACTTAACAGTTTCCCTCAGCTGGACCTCTCATGACAGATCACTTGCTAAAACCGCCTCAAATGAGACTTGGATTATTGTACAGAGTCCCTAACTTCTTCACTGACGAGCAGTTAGCTATAATTTATGAGTCATGTGCGCACTCAGCTTGAATATTGCTCACCCTTGTGGAATGGATGTGGAGAGGTTGCATTAAAACAACTAGACAAAATTCAGAACAAAGTTGCTGGAATTATTAATAACCTTGCTATTATAAATAAACTACCTCCCCTACAAGTACGAAGGAATGTTGCCTCCTTTGCATTATTTTACAGATATTTTTATGGCAAATGCTCAGACGAAGTTGCATCCATTGTGCCACCTATTCATGCCTTCCCTCGTGTTACACGGGCATCCGGCAACGCTTATAACTGGAACGTCACTCAGCCATATTGCAGAACTTCTGCCTATCAAAATTCTTTCATTCCCCGAACTGCATCCCTCTGGAACTCATTTCCTCAGAGTTGTTTCCCTCCAAACTTCAACCTACAGCAGTTCAGGTCCAATTGTTACAGACATTTTATGAATGGAGGACACCAGTAATCTGGTGTATGGATATTTTTTTTTTTACTCATTTGTTTTTCCTTCCTCTGTTCTGTTCTTAAAAAAAAAAAAAAAAAAAAAATCAGCCTCCTTTGCATGATGAACTACTTTGTTGGGCGGAGGGCGGCAGCTACTACAGGCAGGCTGGATTTACCCTTCTCGTAGTGAAGGGGTTAAGGCATAGGGGTAGGTGGGCATCAGGAAGGGGGAAACACAAGAGGAAAAAACGGAGTGGGGACTTAAGAGAGTGACAAAAAATGCTTATTGAAAAGAAGGGAGTTTTTTGTGTGACCGTGTAGAGGCCGGCGGAGAAAAGGACACAGGGAGAGACAAAGGGAGGGGGAAAAGTAGGAAAAAGGGAGGGAAATGCGATTAGAAAAATACCACATTGATAGTAAGGGAGAAATGGCTGACGAAGATAAATAGGAAAAAAAAAAGATATTGACAGGGAAAATAAAAATTCTAAGCGAAAAGAAAATTAAGAGGGAAAGAAGAGGAGGAAAGAGAAGAGAAGGGGGAAAATGATAAGAAAAGAGAGGAGAAAAACAAGAGATGAGAAAAGGAGGGGAAAGAAGAGGAAAGGAAAGACAAGGAGGGGAAAGGAGGGGACAGGGAAAGTAGGAAGAGGGAAACAAGTGGGAAGATGAAGTGGACGTGAGTGGAATGCAACTGTTACCTATATATTTAAAGGCAAGTTTGTACTATTTGTAGCTATGAGGTTATGTCACTCTTTCCCTATCTAACCTCCAAAACACACACACACACACACACACACACACACACACACACACACACACACACACACACACAAACGTTTAACCCCTTGAACCCGATGTTATTATATTGAGTTTATTTCAGCAGGTTATAGACGATTTTATTCAGCTTGAGAAAAGCCATTCATAATGAAGAGGCAAGTGAAAGCTGAATGTAAACCCTTTTATATTCTTGTAGGAGAGACTGTGCCAGCTGGACATGTTGGATATATAGAGCCTTTACTAACTCTTTCAATAATAAAAGTCTTTTCTAAGTTGAATTAAAATCGTCTTAAAGAACGTTAGCAAGACTAACACAAGACGTCAGGGTAGCGAAGGTGTTAAAAGTGTAACTCAGGTGGCCGTCTTCACCATAAAGGCACTTCATAACTCTTGTATTGTTTTCCTTATTTTGACTCACCTGCAAGATATACAGAACTAATGAGAGAGCTGTAACGTGATATATATTAACACTCCCAGGCTGCCTGAGTAAAACTGTGTGGCTTTAGTGGGACTAGAAGACTGGAGTGGGAGTGGATGGATGGATTGAGAGGAATAGGGGAGAATGAAAGGATGATTACGGTGGGGAAGTAAAGGGGAAGGGGAACGAGAAAAGAGTGTGAGATGAGTGAGGGGGAGAAGGGGATATACGAAGCAGAATGTGAGAAAGGATGGAGGGGAGACGGGAGGGAGAATGTGAGGAGAGAGGGAGGGAGGGGAGACGGGAGGAAGAGTGAGGAGGCAGGGAGAGAGGGAGGCGAGATATAAGGTGACAGGGAGGAATGCAGGTAGGACGGAAAAAGGTTGGAGTAGGTTCATCTTACATGTTATTGTGAGACGAAGCAGGGCAGGGCAGGGCAAGGCAGGACAGTGCAGTGCAGGGCAGGATAGAACGAGGTAGGTTAGAAAAGATGAAGGCAGGGCAGGGTAGAATAGGGCAGGATAGGGTAGGTTCAGGAAGGGCAGGGCAGGGCAAGATGAGGCAGGACAGAGCAGGGTAGGATAGGGTATGTTCGGAAAGGGCAGGGCAGGGCAAGGCGAGGCAGGAAAGAGCAGGGTAGGATAGGGTAGGTTCGGGAAGGGCAGGGCAGGACAAGGCGAGGCAGGACATATCAGGGTAGGATAGGGTAGGTTCGGGAAGGGCAAGGCAGGGCAGGGCACAAAAACAAAATCCTGTTTATAAATATCAAGATGTAAACAGGAATTTTTTGGCTCAGTGAGAAAATAGTGAAGAAAATTGACCCCCCCCCCCCCGTTCCCCGTCCCCGCATACCACACCCTCCATATAAAGCCAGTAGCAGCAGCAGAGAGAGAGAGAAAGAGAGAGAGAGAGAGGTAATCTGTGAATCGTAATTTCAGTCCATGCATTATATATTCGTTGTTTATGCCTTCTTCTTCTCCTCCTCCTCCTCCCTTCCCTGTCTGTCTATCCATTAGTCTATCTATTTATCTATCTATCAGTCTGTCTATCTGCCTGTCTATCTCTGTCTGTCTGTCTGTTTGTCTATCAATTTATATCTACCTATCTTCCCTTAGACCAGTAATTTAGGGGAATTTTGAACTTTTAGAAAAAGAAAAAACGGAGTGGTGTGTTGGGGGGGGGGAATTTTGGCCATAAATTCCCTACAGCTGGTGCCATATATATAGAGGGTAGGGGATGGGAGGGGTGGGGGTGGAAAAAAGGGTAGGGGAGGGAGGGGCAGAGGAGAGGGAAGGGGAGGGAGTAAGAGAGGAGAGGTGAAGGGGAGGAGAGAGTATGGGAGATGGAGATTTAGGGAGAGGTGGAGTACAAGGATAGGAGAGCAAGGAAGAAGACAGAAAAGGCGAGGGGAAGGAGGAAGAGGAGTAAGAGAGAGATGGATTGATTGAGTGCAAATAATTAATATCTGGCGGCGCAACTGGAGAGAGATGGAAGGGGAGAAGGATGGGAAGGGAAGGATGGGAGAAGCGGCGGAGTGGGTGTAGAGAGATGGATTGATTGAGTGCAAATAATTAATATCTGGCGGCGCAACTGGAGAGAGATGGAAGGGGAGAAGGATGGGAAGGGAAGGATGGGAGAAGCGGCGGAGTGGGTGTAGGGGGAGGAGGAAGAAGTGTAAGAGAGAGAGAGAGACAGAGAGAGAGAGAGGGGGGGGAGGGAGGGGAAGGAGAGGAGAAGCGGTGGAGTGGGGTGGGGGGAAGGGGTGGGGAAGGGGTGAAACATGGAGCCTATTTTTTAATATATTTTCTGTATTAATGTTCGGGAGTGATGTGTGTGACGTACAGGCAGGAGGGGGACGTGTGTGTGTGTGTGTGTGTGTGTGTGTGTGAGAGAGAGACAGACAGACAGACAGACAGACAGACAGAGATGCTTCCGTTTATTTTCCTAGTTTTCTCTTTTCCTCTATTCAGTAAACATCTGTTATTAATTTTGACTTTCCTTCTGTCCACTAAACGTCTCTCTCTCTCTCTCTCTCTCTCTCTCTCTCTCTCTCTCTCTCTCTCTCCATGCTGGTTTTGCAATAACCACTAACTCATATTGCAACAATTCACCTCTGCAATATTCACTCCAGGTTTATTATTAATCTGTCACACACACACACACACACACACACACACACACACACACACACACACACACACACAGCCAGTATGTCTGTGGGTGAAATATACAAATAAACTTGTTGGCCGCAAAATGTTAACTGAATACCAGAGACACAACTGAGGGAGGAGGGAGGGAGGGAGTTGGTGGATGTGAAGGGAAGTGGAGGATTGGAAGGAGGGAGGGAGGAAGGGATGATGGAAGGGGGAGTTAAGGAGGAAGAGGGGAAAGGAAGGAGGAAGACTGGGAAGCGCAGGTAGGGAGAGGGGAAGGGAGAGAGGACTGAGAGGGCGAAGGAAGGAAGAGGAAGGGCAGAAGGAAGACAGGAAGCGTCAGGTGTAGGAGGATGGGAGAGAGGTAGAAAGGGGAGGGGAGGGGAGAGGGGGATGGAGATATGAGAGAGGGAGGGGGGGGAAAGCACGAAGGATAGGGGATGGAGAGAGGGAGATAAGAAAGAAAAAGGGGAAGGAGATGTGAAGGAATGGTGGAGGGGGAAATATAGAAAGGACAGGAAGACAAATGAAGATGGTGTAACGAGAGAAATATATATTAATTATTAAATTGTAAGAACTTCAAGGAGGATTTAATTAGGCACAATAATTCAAAATATAAGAATGAACTAACAGTCTCTCTTACTCCAAACTTCTCGTTGGATTTCCATGTCTTCTTCCTTATTTCCTTCTTCCTCATTCTTTCCCTTCCCTGCTTTCCTTCATTTTTGATGCCATACTATAGTAAAAAAAAAAAAAAAAAAAAACGTAATTCTGCGTACGTCAGATGTATACGGTTTGTTGTTCATTTTATATAAGATGTAGAATTAAGATGTTGTTGTTGATGATGATGATGATGATGATGATGGCTGGGTGGATATTTACCCATTCCAGCCGTGAGTCATACATTAAGACACGCGGGAAAAAGTGTTTTGTCTTCGTTTCATCAATGCTTTGTGGATGGAAACTGATGATTAGGCAACTGAGGTGAGACAGTTCTCGTTGGTAGAGTTATCAGCAAGTTCCTTAGTAAACTATATTACGTATTACATTTTAATATTTTATTCTACGTTATTTATAGCAATAAAATATAGACTCTGTGTGCAACAGTAATGTGCAACAGGGTTTGAAGGTACGTACAGTACAGTACAGTACAAGGTGCGAGATTAACCTAAGAGGGAGTCACGTACGGTCACTGGACGTCAGGTGCCAAGTAGTGTTTTTACTTGTGTGTGCGTGTGTGCGTCGGTGCAATTAAGTATCGTATGTCTTTGTACCTGACTGTATTTACGCTGTTAGAGGGAAGATGTTGTGAAAATAATGCCTGTGGACTGTTGTGGAACGCTGACTGGCTGGTGGTGATGCAAAATGGCTCGTGAAATAAGGAAGGAACGGATCACAACTCTGTCCTGGTTTGCATCCACATAACCGCTGTGCATCGCTTATCTCCACCTCTGCTTCCACCTCCACCACCGTCACCACCACAACCAACGAATAAGCCAGGTAATGTATTGCACATCTGGTTGAATTAAAAGGCAACAGTAATTATATTAGCTTTACACTTACGATGATGCGCAGGTGTATGACAAATCGTTTTAAATGTTGCTTCTCGTTTTCTGTGCGACGATTTCCGTTAACAATTGTGATCGTGAGTTTGTATTTATTCATTTTTTTTTAAATTAAGGTTACAGGTATGATAAGCTTTTGCACAAAGAGCAGAGGGAGAAGGCAGAATATTTTTGTGTGTCGTTCTTCCTGGAAGCCTTTAGCTATCTATTAATCTGTATATCTGTCAGTCTTCCTGCTTATCTATCTGTGTGTATCTATTGGGTTTATCTATCTTTAATTATCTGTCTGTCCATCTGTTTGTTTGTATTACTATATCCATTCATTTATCCTTAACAGTCTCGATCAACCTGTCAGTCTGCTATTTGTGTATCTGTATCTACCTGTCTATCTATCTATCTATCTATCTACACCCCCAGTGAGTTGCCAGTGGTCTGTGTGGTGTATGGGATGTGATGGGCAATATTCACATTCCCGTCTGACCTCAAATTACAGGTTATGAGAAGGGATGATTATGCCGGTGTTGTTAAGACGTGGTGGAGTGTGTGGAGAGAGAGAGAGAGAGAGAGAGAGAGAGAGAGAGAGAGAGCTATGTCACACAGATCACACAAAATGTACTGTTGGTAAGAGGTAATCCCTCCATTTACCCTGAAATTTTCTACCTTCTCTCCCACATCTCTCCTCCCCACCACAAGCATCTTTCCTCTTTCTCTCCCCCTACCACATCTCTCCTCCCCACCACAAGCATATTTCCCCTTTCTCTCCCCCCACCACATCTCTCCTCCCCACCACAAGCATCTTTCCTCTTTCTCTCCCCCACCACATCTCTCTTCCCCACCACAAGCATCTTTCCTCTGTCTCTCCCCTCCCACATCTCTCCTCCCCACCACAAGCATCTTTCCTCTTTCTCTCCCCCTCCCACATCTCTCCTCCCCACCACAAGCATCTTACCTTTCTCTCCCCCTACCACATCTCTCCTCCCCACCACAAGCATCTTTCCTTTCTCTCCCCCTACCACATCTCTCCTCCCCACCACAAGCATCTTCCCTCTTTCTCTCCCCCTACCCAAACACCTTTTCCTTCTCCATCCCTTCCTCCCTCCTCCCCCTTTTTCCTGATCTTTTCCTCTTTATCCATCCATCCATCATGATTTTTCCTCCTTCCATCCTTACATCTATCCTCAAAATTTCCTTACCCTCCCCAGCGCTTTTCCTCCCTCTCTCCCTCCAGCATCTTTCCTCCCTCTCTCCCTCCAGCATCTTTCCTCCTTCTCTCCCTCCAGCATCTTTCCTCCTTCTCTCCCTCCAGCATCTTTCCTCCTTCTCTCCCTCCAGCATCTTTCCTCCTCCTCTCCCTCCAGCATCTTTCCTCCTCCTCTCCCTCCAGCATCTTTCCTCCTTTTCCTCCATCATTTTTCCTCCTCTCCCTCCAGCATCTTTCCCTTTTCTTTCTGTCGCTTGAGCACTTTTTTTTTTTCCTTTCGTCCTTCCCCTTCTTTCCTTCCTATTTTCCCATTTTTCCTTCCTCCCTTCATTCAGCATCTTTCCTCCGTCTCTCCCTCACCCACACCTTCTCTCTCCCTGCCTTTTTACCTCACCCATCATATTATATTTCATCTTCTGTTCCATCTTACCTTTCTGTCTCCCACTGCCCATCCCACTCTGCCACTGCCCATCCCACTCTGCCACTGCCCATCCCACTCCCCCACTCCCCATCCCACTCTCCCTCTCCCCATCCCACTCTCCCACTCCCCATCCCACTCTCCCACTCCCCATCCCACTCTCCCACTCCCCATCCCACTCACCCACTCCCCATCCCACTCACCCACTCCCCTTCCCACTCTGCCACTGCCCATCCCACTCCCCCCCTCCCCTTCCCACTCTCCATCCCACTCTCTCACTCCCCGTCCCACTCTCCATCCCACTCACCCACTCCCCTTCCCACTCTCCCACTTCCCATCCCACTCTCCCACTTCCCATCCCACTCACCCACTCCCCATCCCACTCTCCATCCCACTCTCCCACTCCCCATCCCACTCTCCCACTCCCCATCCCACTCACCCACTCCCCATCCCACTCTCTCACTCCCCATCCCACTCTCCCACTCCCCATCCCACTCTCCCACTCCCCATCCCACTCTCCCACTCCCCATCTCACACTCTCCCACTCCCCATCCCACTCTCCCACTCCCCATCCCACTCTCTCCCACTCCCCATCCCACTCTCCCACTCCCCATCCCACACTCCCACTTTCCATCCCACTCTCCCACACCCCATCCCACTCTCCCATTCCCCATCCCACTCTCCCATTCCTCATCCCACTCTCCCACTCCCCATCCCACTCTACCACTCCCTATCCCACTCTGTCACTCCCCATCCCACTCCCACTCCCCATCCCACTCTCCCACTCCCCATCCCACTGCCTCCCACTCTCTATCCCACTCTCCCACTCCCCATCCCACCCTACCATTCCCAATCCCACTCTACCACTCCCCAGCCCACTCTCCCACTCCTTATCCCACTCTCCCACGCCCCATCGCACCCCCCACTCCCCATCCCACTCTCTCTCATTCCCCATCCCACTCTGCCACTCCCCATCCCTCTCTACAACTCCCCATCCCACTCTCTCACTCGCCATCCCACTCTCCCATTCCCCGCCCCACTCTCCCACTCCCCATCCCACTCCCTCCCACTCCCCATCCCATTCTTTCGCCCCACTCGCCATGCCACTCGCTGCCACTCCCACTCAGTATTGTCCTCGCCTCTCCACTCCTTAAGTCCTTCTCGCCACAACTTCACCACCATCCTGCCTCGCCCAGCCTGTCTCTTGTCTCACACCCGCCTTCCCCTCGGTTAAGGAAGCTTCCTAACACCTCTTCCTTACCGATTTATTTTGCTGATTACACCTTACCGTCCTTATCTGTGGTACTTAAATCATTCTAATGTCATCATACTCTGCATAAATACCGTACAAAACGATATTAGCCACTTGTATCCAAAAATAAATCGGTTAGGAAGAGTTGTTAGGGAGCTTCCTTAATGGCCAGTGTTGGGCGGCAGAGGCTGTGACAGGCAAGGTATTAAGGTGGCAGAGGCAGTGACAGGCAAGGTATTAAGGTGGCAGAGGCAGTGACAGGCAAGGTATTAAGGTGGCAGAGGCAGTGACAGGCAAGGTATTAAGGTGGCAGAGGCAGTGACAGGCAAGGTATTAAGGTGGCAGAGGCAGTGACAGGCAAGGTATTAAGGTGGCAGAGGCAGTGACAGGCAAGGTAGTAACAGCGTCACTGCCAACACATCCTTTTGTCTCGTTCCTGCCAACACCATCGTCTTTGTTCAGCTTAACACACTCCTCACTGGGGTGGGGTTGTACTGAAATTCTCGGCGTCTCACTTAACAGTTTCCCTCAGCTGGACCTCTCATGACAGATCACTTGCTAAAACCGCCTCAAAGAGACTTGGATTATTGTACAGAGTCCCTAACTTCTTCACTGACGAGCAGTTAGCTATAATTTATGAGTCATGTGCGCACTCAGCTTGAATATTGCTCACCCTTGTGGAATGGATGTGGAGAGGTTGCATTAAAACAACTAGACAAAATTCAGAACAAAGCTGCTGGAATTATTAATAACCTTGCTATTATAAATAAACTACCTCCCCTACAAGTACGAAGGAATGTTGCCTCCCTTGCATTATTTTACAGATATTTTTATGGCAAATGCTCAGACGAAGTTGCATCCATTGTGCCACCTATTCATGCCTTCCCTCGTGTTACACGGGCATCCGGCAACGCTTATAACTGGAACGTCACTCAGCCATATTGCAGAACTTCTGCCTATCAAAATTCTTTCATTCCCCGAACTGCATCCCTCTGGAACTCATTTCCTCAGAGTTGTTTCCCTCCAAACTTCAACCTACAGCAGTTCAGGTCCAATTGTTACAGACATTTTATGAATGGAGGACACCAGTAATCTGGTGTATGGATATTTTTTTTTTTACTCATTTGTTTTTCCTTCCTCTGTTCTGTTCTTAAAAAAAAAAAAAAAAAAAAAAAAAAAAATCAGCCTCCTTTGCATGATGAACTACTTTGTTGGGCGGAGGGCGGCAGCTACTACAGGCAGGCTGGATTTACCCTTCTCGTAGTGAAGGGGTTAAGGCACAGGGGTAGGTGGGCATCAGGAAGGGGAAAACACAAGAGGAAAAAACGGAGTGGGGACTTAAGAGAGTGACAAAAAAATGCTTATTGAAAAGAAGGGAGTTTTTTGTGTGACCGTGTAGAGGCCGGCGGAGAAAAGGACACAGGGAGAGACAAAGGGAGGGGGAAAAGTAGGAAAAAGGGAGGGAAATGCGATTAGAAAATACCACATTGATAGTAAGGGAGAAATGGCTGACGATGATAAAAAAAAAAAAAAAAGATATTGACAGGGAAAATAAAAATTCTAAGCGAAAAGAAAATTAAGAGGGAAAGAAGAGGAGGAAAGAGAAGAGAAGGGGGAAAATGATAAGAAAAGAGAGGAGAAAAAGCAAGAGAATAGAAAAGGAGGGGAAAGAAGAGGAAAGGAAAGACAAGGAGGGGAAAGGAGGGGACAGGGAAAATAGGAAGAGGGAAACAAGTGGGAAGATGAAGTGGACGTGAGTGGAATGCAACTGTTACCTATATATTTAAAGGCAAGTTTGTACTATTTGTAGCTATGAGGTTATGTCACTCTTTCCCTATCTAACCTCCAAAACACACACACACACACACACACACACACACACACACACACACACACACACACACACACACAAACGTTTAACCCCTTGAACCCGATGTTATTATATTGAGTTTATTTCAGCAGGTTATAGACGATTTTATTCAGCTTGAGAAAAGCCATTCATAATGAAGAGGCAAGTGAAAGCTGAATGTAAACCCTTTTATATTCTTGTAGGAGAGACTGTGCCAGCTGGACATGTTGGATATATAGAGCCTTTACTAACTCTTTCAATAATAAAAGTCTTTTCTAAGTTGAATTAAAATCGTCTTAAAGAACGTTAGCAAGACTAACACAAGACGTCAGGGTAGCGAAGGTGTTAAAAGTGTAACTCAGGTGGCCGTCTTCACCATAAAGGCACTTCATAACTCTTGTATTGTTTTCCTTATTTTGACTCACCTGCAAGATATACAGAACTAATGAGAGAGCTGTAACGTGATATATATTAACACTCCCAGGCTGCCTGAGTAAAACTGTGTGGCTTTAGTGGGACTAGAAGACTGGAGTGGGAGTGGATGGATGGATTGAGAGGAATAGGGGAGAATGAAAGGATGATTACGGTGGGGAAGTAAAGGGGAAGGGGAACGAGAAAAGAGTGTGAGATGAGTGAGGGGAGAAGGGGATATACGAAGCAGAATGTGAGAAAGGATGGAGGGGAGACGGGAGGGAGAATGTGAGGAGAGAGGGAGGGAGGGGAGACGGGAGGAAGAGTGAGGAGGCAGGGAGAGAGGGAGGCGAGATATAAGGTGACAGGGAGGAATGCAGGTAGGACGGAAAAAGGTTGGAGTAGGTTCATCTTACATGTTATTGTGAGACGAGGCAGGGCAGGGCAGGGCAAGGCAGGACAGTGCAGTGCAGGGCAGGATAGAACGAGGTAGGTTAGAAAAGATGAAGGCAGGGCAGGGTAGAATAGGGCAGGATAGGGTAGGTTCAGGAAGGGCAGGGCAGGGCAAGATGAGGCAGGACAGAGCAGGGTAGGATAGGGTATGTTCGGAAAGGGCAGGGCAGGGCAAGGCGAGGCAGGAAAGAGCAGGGTAGGATAGGGTAGGTTCGGGAAGGGCAGGGCAGGACAAGGCGAGGCAGGACATATCAGGGTAGGATAGGGTAGGTTCGGGAAGGGCAAGGCAGGGCAGGGCACAAAAACAAAATCCTGTTTATAAATATCAAGATGTAAACAGGAATTTTTTGGCTCAGTGAGAAAATAGTGAAGAAAATTGACCCCCCCGTTCCCCGTCCCCGCATACCACACCCTCCATATAAAGCCAGTAGCAGCAGCAGAGAGAGAGAGAAAGAGAGAGAGAGAGAGGTAATCTGTGAATCGTAATTTCAGTCCATGCATTATATATTCGTTGTTTATGCCTTCTTCTCCTCCTCCTCCTCCTCCCTTCCCTGTCTGTCTATCCATTAGTCTATCTATTTATCTATCTATCAGTCTGTCTATCTGCCTGTCTATCTCTGTCTGTCTGTCTGTTTGTCTATCAATTTATATCTACCTATCTTCCCTTAGACCAGTAATTTAGGGGAATTTTGAACTTTTAGAAAAAGAAAAAACGGAGTGGTGTGTTGGGGGGGGGGAATTTTGGCCATAAATTCCCTACAGCTGGTGCCATATATATAGAGGGTAGGGGATGGGAGGGGTGGGGGTGGAAAAAAGGGTAGGGGAGGGAGGGGCAGAGGAGAGGGAAGGGGAGGGAGTAAGAGAGGAGAGGTGAAGGGGAGGAGAGAGTATGGGAGATGGAGATTTAGGGAGAGGTGGAGTACAAGGATAGGAGAGCAAGGAAGAAGACAGAAAAGGCGAGGGGAAGGAGGAAGAGGAGTAAGAGAGAGATGGATTGATTGAGTGCAAATAATTAATATCTGGCGGCGCAACTGGAGAGAGATGGAAGGGGAGAAGGATGGGAAGGGAAGGATGGGAGAAGCGGCGGAGTGGGTGTAGAGAGATGGATTGATTGAGTGCAAATAATTAATATCTGGCGGCGCAACTGGAGAGAGATGGAAGGGGAGAAGGATGGGAAGGGAAGGATGGGAGAAGCGGCGGAGTGGGTGTAGGGGGAGGAGGAAGAAGTGTAAGAGAGAGAGAGAGAGAGGGGGGGGGGAGGGAGGGGAAGGAGAGGAGAAGCGGTGGAGTGGGGTGGGGGGAAGGGGTGGGGAAGGGGTGAAACATGGAGCCTATTTTTTAATATATTTTCTGTATTAATGTTCGGAAGTGATGTGTGTGACGTACAGGCAGGAGGGGGACGTGTGTGTGTGTGTGTGTGTGTGTGTGTGTGAGAGAGAGACAGACAGACAGACAGACAGACAGACAGAGATGCTTCCGTTTATTTTCCTAGTTTTCTCTTTTCCTCTATTCAGTAAACATCTGTTATTAATTTTGACTTTCCTTCTGTCCACTAAACGTCTCTCTCTCTCTCTCTCTCTCTCTCTCTCTCTCTCTCTCTCTCTCTCTCTCTCTCTCCATGCTGGTTTTGCAATAACCACTAACTCATATTGCAACAATTCACCTCTGCAATATTCACTCCAGGTTTATTATTAATCTGTCACACACACACACACACACACACACACACACACACACACACACACAGCCAGTATGTCTGTGGGTGAAATATACAAATAAACTTGTTGGCCGCAAAATGTTAACTGAATACCAGAGACACAACTGAGGGAGGAGGGAGGGAGGGAGTTGGTGGATGTGAAGGGAAGTGGAGGATTGGAAGGAGGGAGGGAGGAAGGGATGATGGAAGGGGGAGTTAAGGAGGAAGAGGGGAAAGGAAGGAGGAAGACTGGGAAGCGCAGGTAGGGAGAGGGGAAGGGAGAGAGGACTGAGAGGGCGAAGGAAGGAAGAGGAAGGGCAGAAGGAAGACAGGAAGCGTCAGGTGTAGAAGGATGGGAGAGAGGTAGAAAGGGGAGGGGAGGGGAGAGGGGGATGGAGATATGAGAGAGGGAGGGGGGGGAAAGCACGAAGGATAGGGGATGGAGAGAGGGAGATAAGAAGAAAAAGGGGAAGGAGATGTGAAGGAATGGTGGAGGGGGAAATATAGAAAGGACAGGAAGACAAATGAAGATGGTGTAACGAGAGAAATATATATTAATTATTAAATTGTAAGAACTTCAAGGAGGATTTAATTAGGCACAATAATTCAAAATATAAGAATGAACTAACAGTCTCTCTTACTCCAAACTTCTCGTTGGATTTCCATGTCTTCTTCCTTATTTCCTTCTTCCTCATTCTTTCCCTTCCCTGCTTTCCTTCATTTTTGATGCCATACTATAGTAAAAAAAAAAAAAAAAAAAAAACGTAATTCTGCGTACGTCAGATGTATACGGTTTGTTGTTCATTTTATATAAGATGTAGAATTAAGATGTTGTTGTTGATGATGATGATGATGATGATGATGGCTGGGTGGATATTTACCCATCCCAGCCGTGAGTCATACATTAAGACACGCGGGAAAAAGTGTTTTGTCTTCGTTTCATCAATGCTTTGTGGATGGAAACTGATGATTAGGCAACTGAGGTGAGACAGTTCTCGTTGGTAGAGTTATCAGCAAGTTCCTTAGTAAACTATATTACGTATTACATTTTAATATTTTATTCTACGTTATTTATAGCAATAAAATATAGACTCTGTGTGCAACAGTAATGTGCAACAGGGTTTGAAGGTACGTACAGTACAGTACAGTACAAGGTGCGAGATTAACCTAAGAGGGAGTCACGTACGGTCACTGGACGTCAGGTGCCAAGTAGTGTTTTTACTTGTGTGTGCGTGTGTGCGTCGGTGCAATTAAGTATCGTATGTCTTTGTACCTGACTGTATTTACGCTGTTAGAGGGAAGATGTTGTGAAAATAATGCCTGTGGACTGTTGTGGAACGCTGACTGGCTGGTGGTGATGCAAAATGGCTCGTGAAATAAGGAAGGAACGGATCACAACTCTGTCCTGGTTGGCATCCACATAACCGCTGTGCATCGCTTATCTCCACCTCTGCTTCCACCTCCACCACCGTCACCACCACAACCAACGAATAAGCCAGGTAATGTATTGCACATCTGGTTGAATTAAAAGGCAACAGTAATTATATTAGCTTTACACTTACGATGATGCGCAGGTGTATGACAAATCGTTTTAAATGTTGCTTCTCGTTTTCTGTGCGACGATTTCCGTTAACAATTGTGATCGTGAGTTTGTATTTATTCATTTTTTTTAAAATTAAGGTTACAGGTATGATAAGCTTTTGCACAAAGAGCAGAGGGAGAAGGCAGAATATTTTTGTGTGTCGTTCTTCCTGGAAGCCTTTAGCTATCTATTAATCTGTATATCTGTCAGTCTTCCTGCTTATCTATCTGTGTGTATCTATTGGGTTTATCTATCTTTAATTATCTGTCTGTCCATCTGTTTGTTTGTATTACTATATCCATTCATTTATCCTTAACAGTCTCGATCAACCTGTCAGTCTGCTATTTGTGTATCTGTATCTACCTGTCTATCTATCTATCTATCTATCTACACCCCCAGTGAGTTGCCAGTGGTCTGTGTGGTGTATGGGATGTGATGGGCAATATTCACATTCCCGTCTGACCTCAAATTACAGGTTATGGGAAGGGATGATTATGCCGGTGTTGTTAAGACGTGGTGGAGTGTGTGGAGAGAGAGAGAGAGAGAGAGAGAGAGAGAGAGAGCTATGTCACACAGATCACACAAAATGTACTGTTGGTAAGAGGTAATCCCTCCATTTACCCTGAAATTTTCTACCTTCTCTCCCACATCTCTCCTCCCCACCACAAGCATCTTTCCTCTTTCTCTCCCCCTACCACATCTCTCCTCCCCACCACAAGCATATTTCCCCTTTCTCTCCCCCCACCACATCTCTCCTCCCCACCACAAGCATCTTTCCTCTTTCTCTCCCCCACCACATCTCTCTTCCCCACCACAAGCATCTTTCCTCTTTCTCTCCCCCTCCCACATCTCTCCTCCCCACCACAAGCATCTTTCCTCTTTCTCTCCCCCTCCCACATCTCTCCTCCCCACCACAAGCATCTTACCTTTCTCTCCCCCTACCACATCTCTCCTCCCCACCACAAGCATCTTTCCTTTCTCTCCCCCTACCACATCTCTCCTCCCCACCACAAGCATCTTCCCTCTTTCTCTCCCCCTACCCAAACACCTTTTCCTTCTCCATCCCTTCCTCCCTCCTCCCCCTTTTTCCTGATCTTTTCCTCTTTATCCATCCATCCATCATGATTTTTCCTCCTTCCATCCTTACATCTATCCTCAAAATTTCCTTACCCTCCCCAGCGCTTTTCCTCCCTCTCTCCCTCCAGCATCTTTCCTCCCTCTCTCCCTCCAGCATCTTTCCTCCTTCTCTCCCTCCAGCATCTTTCCTCCTTCTCTCCCTCCAGCATCTTTCCTCCTTCTCTCCCTCCAGCATCTTTCCTCCTTCTCTCCCTCCAGCATCTTTCCTCCTCCTCTCCCTCCAGCATCTTTCCTCCTTTTCCTCCATCATTTTTCCTCCTCTCCCTCCAGCATCTTTCCCTTTTCTTTCTGTCGCTTGAGCACTTTTTTTTTTTCCTTTCGTCCTTCCCCTTCTTTCCTTCCTATTTTCCCATTTTTCCTTCCTCCCTTCATTCAGCATCTTTCCTCCGTCTCTCCCTCACCCACACCTTCTCTCTCCCTGCCTTTTTACCTCACCCATCATATTATATTTCATCTTCTGTTCCATCTTACCTTTCTGTCTCCCACTGCCCATCCCACTCTGCCACTGCCCATCCCACTCTGCCACTGCCCATCCCACTCCCCCACTCCCCATCCCACTCTCCCTCTCCCCATCCCACTCTCCCACTCCCCATCCCACTCCCTCCTGTCCCACTTGCCATGCAACTCACTGCCACAGCCACTCAGTATTGTCCTCGCCTCTCCACTCCTTAACCGTGCCACTCGCCATGCCACTCACTGCCGCTCCCACTCAGTATTGTCCTCGCCTCTCCACTCCTTAACCGTGCCACTCGCCATGCCACTCACTGCCGCTCCCACTCAGTAATGTCCTCTCCTTTCCACTCCTTAAGTCCTTCTCGCCACAACTTCACCACCATCCTGCCTCGCCCAGCCTGTCTCTTGTCTCACACCCGCCTTCCCCTCGGTTAAGGAAGCTCCCTAACACCTCTTTCTTACCGATTTATTTTCCTTGTTACACCGTGCCGTCCTCATCTGTGGTACTTAAATCATTCTAATGTCATCATACTCTGCATACATACCGTACAAAACGATATTAGCCAGTTGTATCCAAAAATAAAGCGGTTAGGAAGAGGTGTTGGGGAGCTTCCTTAATGGCCAGTGTTGGGTGGCAGAGGCAGTGACAGGCAAGGTATTAAGGTGGCAGAGGCAGTGACAGGCAAGGTATTAAGGTGGCAGAGGCAGTGACAGGCAAGGTATTAAGGTGGCAGAGGCAGTGACAGGCAAGGTATTAAGGTGGCAGTGGCAGTGACAGGCAAGGTATTAAGGTGGCAGAGGCAGTGACAGGCAAGGTATTAAGGTGGCAGAGGCAGTGACAGGCAAGGTATTAAGGTGGCAGAGCCAGTGACAGGCAAGGTATTAAGGTGGCAGAGGCAGTGACAGGCAAGGTATTAACAGCGTCACTATCAACACATCCTTTTGTCTCGTTGCTACCAATACCATCGCCTTTGTTCAGCTTAACACACTCCTCACTGGGGTGGGGTTGTAAACACTCCCCATCAGCCTCCCTTGCATGATGAACTACTTTGTTGGGCGGAAGGCGGCAGCTACTATAGGCAGGCTGGATTTACCCTTCTCGTAGTGAAGGGGTTAAGGCACAGGGGAAGGTGCGGATTACGAAGGAGGAAACAGAAGAGGGAAAAAGCGTGGATGGGGCTTAAGAGGGTGGCAAAAAGTGCTTGTTGGAAAGAAGAGAGTTTTTTGTGACGGTGTAGAGACCGGCGGAGAAAAGGACACAGGGAGAGATATAGGGAGGGGGAAAATTAGGAAAGAGGGTGGAAAAAGCGATTGGAAAAATTCCATATTGATAGTAAGGCAAAAGTGGCTGATGAGGATGAAAAAGAAAAATATTGATAAGAAAAGAAAAATTCTAAGCAAAAAGAAAACTGGGAAAGAAGAAGAAAGAGAAGAGACGGGGGAAAATGATAAGAAAAGAAGAGAAAAAGCAAGAGAAAAGGAGAGGAAAGAAGAGGAGAGTAAAGGCAAGGAGGGGAAAGGAAGAGACAGGGAAAGCAGGGAATATAAAGAGGGAAACAAGTGGGAAGATAAAGTTAGGTGTAATGCAACTGCCACCGTAGCCTGTATAATATTTACGGACAAATGCATGTAGTATTTGATGCTCTGAGTTATAACTGTTATATCCTCTTCCCATCTAACCCTCAACACACACACACACACACACACACACACACACACACGTTTAACCCTTGAACCCGATGATATGATATTGAGTTTATTCCTGCAGATTATAGATGATTTTATTCAACTTCACAAAACCCACTCATAATGAAGAGGCAGCTGAAAGCTGAATATAAACCCTTTATATTCTTGGTAGGAGAGACTGTGCGAGCTGGACATGTTAGATATATAGAGCCTTTACTAACCCTTTCAGTAATTAAAGTCTTTTCTACTGTAAGTTTAATTAAAATCGTCTTAAAGAACGTTAGCAAGACTAACACAAGACGTCAGGGTAGCGAAGGTGTTAAAAGTGTAACTCAGGTGGCCGTCTTCACCATAAAGGCACTTCATAACTCTTGTATTGTTTTCCTTATTTTGACGCACCTGCAAGATATACAGAACTAATGAGAGAGCTGTAACGTGATATATAATTATTAACACTCCCAGGCTGCCTGAGTAAAACTGTGTGGCTTTAGTGGGACTAGAAGACTGGAGTGGGAGTGGATGGATGGATGGAGAGGAATGGGGGAGAATGAAAGGATGGTTAGGGTGGGGAAGTAAAGGGGAAGGGGAACGAGAAAAGACTGTGAGATGGGTGAGGGGGAGGAGGGGATATACGAAGCAGAATGTGAGAAAGGATGGAGGGGAGACGGGAGGGAGAATGTGAGGAGGGAGGGAGGGAGGGGAGACGGGAGGAAGAGTGAGGAGGCAGGGAGAGAGGGAGGCGAGATATAAGGTGACAGGGAGGAGTGCAGGTAGGACGGAAAAATGTTGGAGTAGTTTCATCTTACATGTTATTGTGAGACGAGGCAGGGCAAGGCAGGGCAGTGCGGTGCAGGGCAGGATAGAACGAGGTAGGTTAGAAAAGATGAAGGCAGGGCAGGGTAGAATAGGGCAGGATAGGGTAGGTTCAGGAAGGGCAGGGCAGGGCAAGATGAGGCAGGACAGAGCAGGGTAGGATAGGGTAGGTTCGGAAAGGGCAGGGCAGGACAAGGCGAGGCAGGACAGATCAGGGTAGGATAGGGTAGGTTCGGGAAGGGCAGGGCGGAGCAAGATGAGGCAGGACAGAGCAGGGTAGGATAGGGTAGGTTCGGAAAGGGCAGGGCAGGACAAGGCGAGGCAGGACAGAGCAGGGTAGGTTCGGGAAGGGCAGGGAAGGGCAAGGCGAGGCAGGACAGAGCAGGGTAGGATAGGGTAGGTTCAGGATGGGCAGGGCAGGGCAAAGCACAAAAACAAAATCCTGTTTATAAAGATCAAGATGTAAACAGGAATTTATTTGGCTCAGTGAGAAAATATAGTGAAGAAAATTGACTCCCCCCCCCCACCCCTCGTCCCTGCATACCACACCCTCCATATAAAGCCAGTAGCAGCAGCAGCAGAGAGAGAGAGGTATTTTGTGAATTGTATTTTCAATCTGTGCATTATATATTCATTGTTTATTGCTTTTCTCCTCCTCCTCCTGCTTCTCTCTTCTTTGTCTGTCTGTCTGTCTGTTTAACTGTCTATCTATCTGTCTGCCTATCTGTCTATGTCTATCTATCAATTTATACCTATCTCTCTTTCCTTGGACCAGCAATTTAGGGGAATTTTGAACTTGTAGAAAAAGAAAAACGAAGTGGTGCGGTTGGGGGGGGGGGAATTTTGGCCATAAATTCCCTACAGTTGGTGCCATATAAATAGGTGGGAGGGGTGGGGGAGGGGGGAGGAAAAAAGGGCAGGGGAGGGAGGGGGAGAGGTGAGGGGAGGGGAGGGAGTGAGAGAGGAAAGAGGAGGAGAGAGTATGGGCGATTTAGGGGGAGGAAGAGTACAAGGATAGGAGGGCAAGGAGGAGGGAGGCAGAAAAGGTGAGAGGAAGAAGGAAAAAAAGAGAGAGATGGAAGGGGAGAAGGCTGGGAAGGGAAGGAAGGGAGAAACGGCGGAGTGGGTGTAGGGGGAGGAGGAAAAAGTATGAGAGAGAGAGAGAGAGAGAGGTGGGGGAGAAGGATGAGGAGGGAAGGAGGGGAGAAGCGGCGGAGTGGGGTGGGGGGAAGGGGTAGGGAAGGGGTGAAGCATGGAGCCTATTTTTTAATATATTTTCTGTATTAATGTTCGGGAGTGATCTGTGTGACGTACAGGCAGGAGGGGGAAATGTGCGTGTGTGTGTATGTGTGTGTGTGTGTGTTTGTGTGTGTGTGTGTGTGAGAGAGAGAGAGAGAGAGAGAGAGAGAGAGGCGTCCGTGTAGTTTCCTAGTTTTCTGTTTTCCTCTGTTCCCTTGTCCTCATGTGTCTTCATCTTCTCCCTCTTTCTGCCTGCTCCTTCCTCATCTTCTCCTCCTTTTTTCCCATCCTCCTCCTCCTCCTCCTCCTCCTTCAAAATTACAGTGGCAGCAGTTACAAAATGACCTTAATACTTTAGCAAGCTGGGCAGAAAAATGGCAAATGAAATTCAACACAGAAAAATGTAGAGTACTTCATATTAGAAGTAACAACGTCCATGCGAATTACAAAATGAAAAATATTCAGTTAGCAAGTACAGACAATGAAAAGGATCTTGGTGTGATAATATCAAATGACCTAAAACCAAGCAAGCAGTGTACCGAGGCGGTTAAGATTGCAAACAAGCTGGTGGGTTTTATTGGAAGAACTTTCGAGTTTAAATCGGAAAAAGTCATACCGTACTTGCCTTGTACAACTCGCTAGTGCGCCCCCATCATGAGTATTGTGTGCAATTCTGGTCTCCGTACTACAGAAAGGACATTGAAAAATTAGAGAAAATTCAGCGAAGAATCACAAAAATGATACCACGACTTAGAAACAAACCATATGAGGACCCCCTTGAAGAACTTAAATTATTTAGCCTAACAAAGTGCAGGTTAAGAGGGGACCTTATTGAAGTTTTCAAAATCATGAAGGGATATGACAACTTAGACATGAATAAATATTTTGATATAGACCGGTCGAGTCAAACCAGAGGTAATGGCTGCAAAATTATGGGAAAGCGATTGCAATCCCATGAAGCAAAATACTTCTCCTTTAACAGAGTTGTAAATATCTGGAACAGATTACCCTCAGATACCGTGAACAGTATCTCAATTGAGACATTCAAAAACAAATTAGACAAGTATTTGCACGAAAATCCTCAGCTGACTCTTTTTCTGTCCGAATAACTTGCTTTTATAGCTACGGTACATGTAAGTTCATGCCCCCTTAGTCTACAAGACACCCCGTAAACAATGTACCCGTACATAGTGTTGCGTCACGATATTATACATTTTCAATTTATTCGGTGCAAACAAAGCAATATAAGCACAGATTAGGATCTGCACAGATAACCCTGAGTTAACGGTCACTACTCTTACTTTCGACCTGTGATGGGCTGTGGATCGCTGAGGGTCCCTGTTAGTCAAGTGACCACCATCGGGATTTTTTTAATGTACCAGGGGTCACTGCTTCAGGATGAAACTTGTGTACTGTCCCACATGGGAGAGTTCCTTGTCTCAGTGGAGTGAACGGAGCTATTGCCTGATTGACTGCTGCCTACCTAAAAAGCGCCAGGGAAGGTTGCCGCACCACCCCTAAACATCCACTCTGTGCATTGCACATCCACACGGTGCACTGTGCAGTCCCCTTTTATCTAAGACACCCGTCCTATATACTTTTCAGTCTCCCCAGCGCAAAGAAAGCAATATAAGCACAGATTAGGAGCTGCACAGATAACCCTGAGTTAACGGTCACTACTCTTACTTTCGACCTGTGATGGGCTGTGGATCACTGAGGGTCCCTGTTAGTCAAGTAACCACCATCGGGATTTTTTTAATGTACCAGGGGTCACTGCTTCAGGATGAAACTTGTGTACTTGTCCCACATGGGAGAGTTCCTTGTCTCAGTGGAGCAAACGGAGCTATTGCCTGATTGACTGCTGCCTACCTTAAAAGCGCCAGGCAAGGCTGCTGGACCACCCCTAAACATCCACACTGTGCAGTGTGTAGCTTCCACGTTATGTCCACAGACTTCCCATTAACTCAATGTAACCGGTTTATAATGTCATGCCGTAACTAGTATTTTATTTGTTTACTTTCTCTTTCGGGTTACTCTATCGGGTAGCTTATAGATAAAGTATTATAGAATGTGACTTTTCCTTTCCAGTGTTTCCTATAAAATTTCCATGTCAGTTTTTCCATGCTGCATGGTGGTTTTTCCCACTTTTTCCTGGAGGGTTTGGTGGTGGGGGGAGCCTTCTTGCTTTACTATCCTTATCCTTCAGCATGTAGAGTTAGATCTTGTAGTCACAGTTTTCTCTAACAAGCAGCCTCGAAAGGACCATAAGGTCTGTTGCTGTTTGCTTTCCTGTGTAATCCTGTGTAATTCTGACTTCTGTTCAGTAAGCATCTCTCTCTCTCTCTCTCTCTCTCTCTCTCCATGCTGGTTTTGTAATAATCACTAACTCATATTGCAACAATTCACCTCTGCAATATACGCATTGCAGTTTTATTATTAATCTGACACACACACACACACACACACACACACACACACACACACACACACACACACACACACACACACACAGCCAGTATGTCTGGTGAAATATACAAATAAACTAGTTGGCCGCAAAATGTTAACTGAATACCAGAGATACAACTAAGGGAGGAGGGAGGGAGGGAGTTTGGTGGATGTGAAGGGAAGTGGAGGGTTGGAAAGAGAGAGGGAGGATGGGAGGGGGAGGGAAGGGGGAAGATTGGGAAAGTGCAGGTAGGAAGGAGGGAGAGGGAAGAGCGGACTGAGAGGGCAAATGAAGGAAGAGGAAAGGGAGAAGGAAGACAGGAAGGGGCTGGGATGGAAATATGGGAGGGAGGTAGGAGGGGAAGTGGATGGGTGAGGGGGATGGAGATATGAGAGAGGGAGGGGGAGGAAGCAAGAAGGATAGGGGATGGAGAGAGGGAGATAGGGAGGGAAAGGAAGGAGATGGGAAGGAATGCTGAAGGGGGAAATATAGAAAGGACAGGGAGTAAATGAAGATGGTGTAACAAAGAAGAGAGAAATATGTACAAATTATGTCAGTTGTAAAAAGTTGAAAGAAGTTTTAATGAAGCTCAATAATTCAAAATATAATAACATGAACTAACAGTCTCTCTTACTCCAAACTTGTCGTTGGATTTCCATGTCTTCTTCCTTATTTCCTTCTTCCTCATTTTTTCCCTTCCCTGCTTTCCTTCATTCTTGATGCCATATTAGTGACGTTCCCTCCACGTCCCTCTTCCTTCACTCTTTGGTTCTTTACTAATCTTCTCTCTCTCTCTCTCTCTCTCTCTCTCTCTCTCTCTCTCTCTCTCTCTCACAGGTATGGCCAGAATAAGGCAGTTGGAATGGGACTGGGAGGGTAATGGCCAGATATTAAAGGATATTTATGACCAACTCGGGAGGCCTTCTTTTTTACCAGTTAGGGAGAGAGAGAGAGAGAGAGAGAGAGAGAATACTTCCGGTAGGGAATGTGGATGAGAAGCAAAAGGGAAGAGAGGGAAAGGGAGTGGGAAAGAGGAGGAGGGAGCGGATGAAAGAGAAGGGGAGGAAGAGGAAGAGGGGAAAGGAGCAGGGGTTAGGGAGGGTGGAGTAGGATGATGATGATGATGATGATGGTGGTGGTGGTGGTGGTGATGATGATGATGATGATGATGATGATGATGATGATGATGATGATGATGATGATGATGATGATGATGGTGGTGGTGGTGGTGGTGATGATGATGATGATGATGATGATGATGATGATGATGATGGTGATGACGATGGTGACGATGATGATGGTGGTGGTGGTGGTGATGATGATGATGATGATGATGATGATGATGATGATGATGATGATGGTGACGATGATGATGATGATGATGATGGTGATGACGATGGTGGTGATAATTAATACTCACCTGTCTGTCCACACCTTCCCATCCCTCAATCACTAACTCATTTTTAGACTTGACACTTTTTAATATGAACGATATTTTTTCGCCTAATCCCAGGCCTTGGGTATATTTTGTTGGTGCTGTTGTTAATAAAATAGTGTGTTGGTAGTAAGGACAAATAGAGGTAAATTAGCTACGTCTTTGGGTGGAAGGGGTTAGACAAAGGACAGGCGCCAGCTTTACTGACATAGCCACCTGTGTGTGTGTGTGTGTGTGTGTGTGTGTGTGTGTTCAAGGGCCGATGTAATCTGTGAATTATGTGTCCGAAAGAATTTATTGAAGGGTCGTGATCTTGCAGTTGAGAGAGAGAGAGAGAGTAGAAACCAGTACACCTCTCCCTGCCTTCTACACATCCCCTGCCACCCCTGTCTTACGCTTGATATCCCCTGCCTCACCCTGCCACTTACTCTCTCACCTTGCACCCTTGTCTCACCCTGCCCTGCCTCACTCTTCCCAGCTTCATTCTACATTCCTGTCTCACCCTACCCTTCCTTGTCTCAGCCTATCACCTGTCTCACCCTACCCTCTCTGGCTCACCTTACCTCCCCTGTTTCACCCTACCACCCATGCCTCACTCTGCCACCCACTGCCTCACCCCGCCACCGCTCCCGCATGTTATCAACCCTACTTCACCCAACCACCCTTGCCACACCCTGCTTCATCCTGCCTCGTTCTTCCTCCTCCACCTCACACTACCACCCATGCTTTTCCCTACATCTAATCTTGCCTAGCCTCGCCTCCCCCTTCCACCCTCGTCTCACCCTGCCTCACCTATCACCCCTGCCTTATCCTGCCATCCCTGCAACACCCTACTACATCCTCTCACCCTACCTGCCTGGCCTCACCCTAGCACCCATGCTTTACTCTGTCTTACACTACCATTGTTGCTTCACTCTGCGTCACCCTATCACTTCTGCTTCACCCTACCTCACCCTACCACCCGTCTTGCCTTGTTACCCAGCATCGCCCGACCATATGTGTTGTATATGTGGTGGCAGCTGCATCCATGTTATTAATTACACACACACACACACACACACACACACACACACACACACACACACACACACACCAGCACCAACAAAGTGTGTGTGTGTGTGTGTGTGTGTGTGTGTGTGTGTGTGTGTGTGTGTGTGTGTCCATACCGTAATTATCCTAGTCATTCACCTCCCACTGTCATCTCATTAAGAGTCCAACCCAAATTGTTTTATCTCATTAACCTCGCCTGTAAAACTATATATAATTAAGCCAACAGGGTGGCTGAAGTGGAAAGCGCTTGTATTCATTAATATTATGTTGTATTTCTCTGTATTACATTGAATTCCTTTGTGTCTTTATTTAATGTTTTGTATGTCTGTGTAATCCAGGAAAACACAGGTGTTCTTTTTGCGTCAGGGTGTCGTCTTATTAGCATTGCACTTTATTCGTCTTTATTGTGTGTCATTCCTTTGCTACGGTGGATATAAATATTGCTTTCATCTGTGTTCCATTGTACCCACATTGCTATCTACTGTTAGTGATGTATTTTGTCTTGTTCCATATTCTGCTGTAATCCATCGTACTCACACTAACACCTAGATGGTCAGATGATTAGAGAAATGATGTACTGTTTGAAAGGACGCAGGTTAGATCCCAGGCTGGGTCAGAGAACAGTGTGATGAATTGAGTGTTGTTTAAAATATACTAATATTACACACGACCCACAGACATGTCGTACAAACTCCCATGCTAATAAAATCACACCATAACGATTTTACTCTAACTTGGCCTTAACATTCGTCCATTTGCAACGTATTTCACGTAGCCCAGTGGCAGAAAAATGCAATACCACAACTCAACATCATTTTGCATTACACTTCTTCGTGACTACCACTATATTTTGTATTGTTAATCTGATATTATAACTCAGCATTCAAGATGAAGAGATGGAAAGTTTAGGTCAGGTTAGATCAAAATGGGTATAGTGTTGAGATAGTGCATACCTGTGTTTAATATGGAGGGTAGTTATGATGGCTGGAGCGGCCATTTGTGAAGGGGTTTGGCACGTAGGAATGACACAGTGCATACCTGTGTTTAATATGGAGGGTAGTTATGATGGCTGGAGTGGCCATTTGTGAAGGGGTTTGGCACGTAGGAATGACACAGTGCATACCTGTGTTTAATATGGAGGGTAGTTATGATGGCTGGAGTGGCCATTTGTGAAGGGGTTTGGCACGTAGGAATGACACAGTGCATACCTGTGTTTAATATGGAGGGTAGTTATGATGGCTGCAGTGGCCATTTGTGAAGGGGTTTGGCACGTAGGAACACTGCTGGGCCTGGGGAATGCACTGTGAAGTTTGTGCCCAGAGGTGAACACATGAACAAATATGAAATAATTCTCTATAGCACTGCAGTGTTCTTTGTTCAGGTGTATTTCTATGGTACCGTACTATGTAACTGTTGCTGTTGTATTGAGATGTATTGTGTTTGTATTTTTTGTCAACTGTGTTGTGTTGTGACATGTTTTTTTTTTTCCCCTACTTAATTCTATCTTAATCTACAACTGGATAACCCATTTGCCTAAGAATAATCCATACTCAGTATCTACACAACCTAATATCTTATCTGCATCTACATATCAACGTAACCCAGCCTGGGTCATATATCACAGCCTTCATTATCACAGCAACTTATCATTTAACCTCTTCACTCCCATGACACACTTTATATTTTATTTTAGCAATTTTCAAGACGCTTTCATTTACCTTGGGCCACACCTTTGGTAATGGAGGCGCCATATAAAGCCTTCATTAACCTCTTCTCTCCTGGGATGTTCTTGATGGCGGAATAAAATTGTCTGGAGATACAACAAGTATAATATTTAAAGACATCCACTGAGTGAAGGATTTTATTATACATTACTTAACCTTCATTCATTAGGTAACCTCCAGTATGTATATTACTAACTGATATAATACTCTTACCTGTTTTATTCCCTTCACTACCATGGCTAATTCAACTTAATACTTTACTTTCATTATACTCTCTCTCTCTCTCTCTCCTCCCTCCCCGATGACGTACGAATATTATCTATTTTATTTCATTTATCTGCCAACGCTATTATTTACAGATATTAAACCTTAAGAGTAAGACATAACATTGACACAGTCGTTTACTACTGGTTTGTGCTACACAGATGGCTATAATAGTCCATGGCGGCAGGAATATTGCCTAAGGTATGTCCACTGAGCTCAATAACATGCAGAGGCTGTCTCCGCAGCGAGCGTGTAACTTTGGCCGCCACATTGAAACACCACCACTCGTTGGACCACTGTTCTGAGCTTGCTGTTTCTGTTTCGCTGTTGCTTACATACGCTAAGGAGTGGGCCATGGCACTATATTTTCCGAATTCATCGGCTGATTTCAAAAGGCGTGGACGTCGGTGGTGTAGACAAACAACATCAGCGCCGCCCTGGGCCCCTGGCGGCTGTTACACCAAGTGCACGATGCTACCCATGAGACAGCCTCTCCATACTATAGGGCTCAGTGGGTATGTCCTGTGGCTGAACGTGTTAATCATATATCATAGACCTCATTATCATATCACCGTATCATTTAATTAATCAGGTGTCCAGGTAACAGGTCATTTATCTCTTGGCACTGTTGTCATGTAGTTATTTGTATCTCTGACCCTCTCATGACTGGAACAACTGCCTCACTCCAGGTAACACCACAGGTACAGTTTTAGTGAACTGCCAGGGAGTATAACTTTAAACACTCACTATGATCACCAGTTACCCTTTCATGATGAGGTCAGCTCTAGTAGCTACACCAGGTGACGCCACGCAGTTTTATTTACCTGTGCATGGGTGCTCCACAAAGACTTACTGTTGTGATACATAACCCTTTCATGATGGGGTCAGCTCTAGTATATACTCCAGGTGACGCCACTCACTGTTATATTACCCACCCATTTTAATCCCTTCATCCCTAACAACTTTATCTGGCTCTTGTAACTAACGTCTGACATACTCTTTGTACTTTATGAACAACTTTATCCTGCTCTTCTAACTAACGTCTGACATACTCTTTGTACTTTATGAACAACTTTATCATGCTGTTCTAACTAACGTCTGACATACTCTGTTTACTTTAACTTGATCCAGATTATCGTCCTATTGCAGTTTATTCCACGTAGCTCAGTGACAGAAAAACACAGTGCTACGGCTCTACATCCTTTTCATAGCACTTCTTCGTGACCAGCGTCGCGTGACAGTGCTAATCTGTCATTACAACTGAGCATTCAAGATGGCGAATGAGATGACAGTTGTAGGCGAAGTTGTAGTAAAAAGTACATAGTTTATTCAGCGTAGGAAACCCCTCGTTGTGAAGGGGTTAAAAAGGTTGTATGTACACCGTCCAGTCCCCAAAGCCTGTCCAGTCCTTAATAAAATCCTGTGGAGATAACAGGAATAGAATGTAAAAGGGGGTTATCAGTCTGAAGGTGTTAATCCATCAGTGTCAAGACGTGTTATTAATATTTTGTAACCTCCATACCAAAATATTTAGGTGTCATGACGTGTTATTAATATTTTGTTACCTCCATACCAAAATATTTAGGTGTCAAGACGTGTTATTAATATTTGTTATTAATATTTTGTTACCTCCATACCAAAATATTTAGGTGTCAAGACGTGTTATTAATATTTGTTATTAATATTTTGTTACTTCCATACCAAAATATTTAGGTTAGGTGTCAAGACTTGTTATTAATAATTGATATTAATATTTTGTTACCTCCATACCAAAATATTCAGGTTGGGAGAGACTTATGCAGCAAAAGGGTCAGATAAAGCCTTAACTAGCCTCTTGACCACTATACTCGTTTTATTCTGACTTGGCCTAAAATTTCCATCTCTCCACTCTGAATGTTGAGTTTTAGCTGTTGATGAACACTAGAATATGATGCCAGTCACGAAGAAGTGCTGTGGAAAGGATGTGGCGCCATAGCATTGTCTTTCATCTGCCACTGAGCTACATGAAATAAGCAACAAAAACCTTGGCCAAGTAAAAAGAGTATATTCGTCATTCCGGAAGCTGAGAAAAATCGTCTGAAGATAAATAATTAAGAAGCGACCTGGTAAAAAGGGGTTGATCTGTGCCTCACTCGCCCCGCCCCAATTCCCCACCCAACTCCACCCCATCCCACCCCCACCCCACCTCTTGACAACAGGTGGTGAGGAACACTTTCTGCCTGGGTGACTCTCTCTCTCTCTCTCTCTCTCTCTCTCTCTCTCTCTCTCTCTCTCTCTCTCTCATTTTCTTTATCCCATTTCTCACCATCACATTTTGTTAGTTTTCTAACCACACAACCCTCGTTAGGAGGGATTTCTGGTGATGAAGGGGTTAAATAAGGCTTTCTTAAACCCCTCCAACTTTCAAAAATCCCTCCCAAGCTTAAGAAAATCGTCTTGAATGAAAATGGAAATACGTCACCAGAATGAAGGGGTTGAGATACAAGAAGTAAGACATCAGTGAGGAAGAGGTGTTGGAGGGATTCCTAAAACACACACACACACACACACACACACACACACACACACACACACACACGTAGATTTTTTTTTTTTTTTTATAGCAAGGACAAGACATCCTAGACTCTTACCACGTTTCTCTTTGCTTCTGACAAGACAGTGTTGAGAGGAAAAGTATCAGGACATTATTTATTATTATTATTATTATTATTATTACAATAATAATAATAATTATTATTACTACTACTACTACTACTACTACTACTGCTGGTGCTATTATTACAACTACTACTACTTCTAATACTCTTATAGTTATTATTATTATTATTATTAGTAGTAGTAGATGTGGATGTGGTTGAAAATATTAGGAGAAATACACTGAGGTGGTTTGGACATGTGGAGAGAATGGAGAATGAAAGACTGACTAAGAGGGTGTACGTAGGTGAGGTGGAGGGAGGGAGAGGGAGGGGTAGACCGAGGATGAGGTGGAGGGATGGAGTTGAGAGGTATATGAGGGAGGGGGGAGTGAGTTGGGGGGAGGGTAGTCAATTGGTGGGTGACAGAGTGACTTGGAGGCGTTTTGTCTGCGGCCACCCTTTGCGGGATTAGGGCGTCGGGCTATAGATAGATAGATAGTAGTAGTAATCTTTGTGGTAAGGTTTAAAAGCTGGATATTCTCTGATATTCCTTCAATTTCACCCAAGCACATCTCAAGACACCACGTTTGTCGTCGTCGTCGTTGTTATTCTTCTTTTCTTCTTCATCTCCTTTTCTTCGTCATCATTTTTTCCTCCTGCTCCTCTTCCTCCTCCTGCTCCTCCTCCTCCTCTGTGAGCGACCACATCGAGCTGGTGGCGGTGTTTTACTATTTGTGAAAACTAGTCTCCATCCCCTTGTGCTATCCAAACCCAGTATTACCAACATAGATGCCAGTTATGTTCAGCTAAGTATTAATTCACACAAAATAAATATATGTCTCATCTATCGTCCTCCAGCACAGTCAACTGAGACAGATGAAAAACTTTATGATCAAATTGCGGAAATTTGTTGTCAAGAGGATAGCGTAATTTTTGGAGACTTTAATCTACCGGTAACAAAGTGGGGTGAACCACTGACGGCACACTCAGGACAAGAGCTTTATACGAATCTTCAAGAAAGCGCCCTTTCCAACACGTAGAATACCCAACAAGAGGAAACAATATCCTAGACATCATCTTGACTACAAATGATAACCTAGTCAACAACGTTGAAATAGGACCTGAGTTTAGTTCCAGTGATCATCGAACTATACAGTTTAATATTACTACTGAAAAAGTAAAAGAAACGGAGAGCAAAGAAAAGGTCCCAGATTATCGTAGAGCTAATTTCAACAGGCTCAGAGTGCTACTTGCAACTGCAGATTGGAATCAAATGTCTGAAACCGATGACATAAACCAAGCATGGGAAATATTCACCAAAAAATTTAATGAAGTGGTAAAGTCATGTGTGCCACTACGTAACAGACGTCCAGCTGGAAATAGTAAACCAAAGTGGTGGTCCAGTGAAATAAAAAGTAACTTAATAGCCAAAAAACAGGCATACCATAAATATAAAGCTACACAAAATAATGATGATAAATTACAGTACGATAATCTACGCCGCATATCGAAAAGACTTATTAAACAAAGCAAAAGAGCACTGGAGATCCACATTGCTAATACGTGCAAATCAAATCCTAAAGAATTTTACAGTTACATTAGAAAAAAAAAAGGTTATGACTACATCAATAGGTCCTCTAGAAACAAACAATGGCAAACACACTGAAAATGAGGTCGAAATGGCAAACATTCTTAACGATTACTTTGCGTCTGTTTTTACAGTAGAAAACACCACCAGAAACCTACTGTTACCCACAAACCAAGCAAATAGCACAGTCCTTAGTAACTAAGCTATCCATAATAATGATATCCTTTCAGCCATAAATAGTACGGACATAAACAAAACCCCTGGCCCCGATAAAATATCACCGAGAATTCTCAAAGAAGCAAAACATGAGTTACTGCTGCCACTCTCTGTCTTATTCAATAAATCATTAAGTACTGGGAAAGTTCCACGCGAATGGAAACTAGCAAATGTAACACCAATTTTCAAAAGGAAATGAGTCGCACCCAGGAAATTACAGACCAATCAGCTTAACATCAGTAGTGTGCAAGTTAATGGAAAAAATCATAAGAGATAAAATAGTTAATTATCTAGAAGAAAATAATATAATTAAAGACTCGCAACATGGATTCAGACATCATCGTTCATGCTTAACTAACTTACTGGACTTCTTCCATGATGTTTACAAATCATACGATGACTCAAGAGCAGTAGATATAATTTACCTCGACTTTCAGAAAGCATTTGACACTGTCCCTCACAAGCGTCTCATGAGAAAAATAGAAGCACATGGAATAAAAGGAAAGACGCAAAAATGGTTACAAGACTGGCTGTCAGACCGAAAACAGCGAGTTGTGATAAACGGAAAGGAATCCAAATGGCGTAATGTGATCAGCGGCGTTCCCCAAGGCTCAGTACTTGGACCGATACTTTTCATTATCTATATAAATGACATTGATGAGGGTCTAAATTGTAAAGTATCCAAATTTGCAGATGATACTAAAATAACCAGTAAAGTCACTTCAAAATTACAGTGGCAGCAGTTACAAAATGACCTTAATACTTTAGCAAGCTGGGCAGAAAATTGGCAAATGAAATTCAACACAGAAAAATGTAAAGTACTTCATATTGGAAGTAACAATGTCCATGCAAATTACAAAATGAACAATATTCAGTTATCAAGTACAGACAGTGAAATGGATCTTGGTGTGATAATATCAAATGACCTAAAACCAAGCAAGCAGTGTACCGATGCGGTTAAAATTGCAAACAAGCTAGTGGGTTTTATTGGAAGAACTTTCGAGTTTAAATCGGAAAAAGTCATACTTGCCTTGTACAACTCGCTAGTGCGCCCCCATCTCGAGTATTGTGTGCAATTCTGGTCTCCATACTACAGAAAGGACATTGAAAAATTAGAGAAAATTCAGCGAAGAATCACAAAAATGATACCACGACTTAGAAACAAACCATATGAGGAACGCCTTGAAGAACTTAAATTATTTAGCCTAATGAAGCGCAGGTTAAGAGGGGACCTTATTGAAGTTTTCAAAATCATGAAGGGATATGACAACTTAGACATGAATAAATATTTTGATATAGACCAGTCGAGTCAAACCAGAAGTAATGGCTGCAAAATCATGGGAAAGCGATTCCAATCCCACGAAGCAAAATACTTCTTCTTTAACAGAGTTGTAAATATCTGGAACAGATTACCCTCAGATACCGTGAACAGTATCTCAATTGAGACATTCAAAAACAAATTAGACAAGTATTTGCACGAAAATCCTCAGCTGACTCTTTTTCTGTCTGAATAACTTGCTTTTATAGCTACGGTACATGTAAGTTCATGCCCCTTTAGTCTACAAGACACCTCGTAAGCAATGTACCCGCACATAGTGTTGCGTCACGATATTATACATTTTCAATTTATTCGGTGTAAACAAAGCAATATGAGCACAGATTAGGATCTGCACAGATAACCCTGAGTTAACGGTCACTACTCTTACTTTTGACCTGTGAAGGGCTGTGGATCACTGAGGGTCCATGTTAGTCAAGTGACCACCATCGGGATTTTTTTAATGTACCAGGGATCACTGCTTCAGGATGAAACTTGTGTACTTGTCCCACATGGGAGAGTTCCCCGTCTCAGTGGAGTGAACGGAGCTAGGGCCTGATTGACTGCAGCCTACCTTAAAAGCGCCAGGCAAGGCTGCCGCACCACCCCTAAACATCCACACTGTGCAGTCCCCTCGTGTCTACAGGACACCCCGTAAACTTAACATAGCGTCACGTCACGTCATTATACGTTTTTCGATTTACCCAAAGCAAGTGAGGTAATATACAGTAAGCACAGATTAGGATCTGCACAGATAACCCTGAGTTAACGGTCACTACTTTTACTTTCGACTTGTGATGGGATGTGGATCACTGAGGGTCCCTGTTAGTCAAGTGACCACCATCGGGATTTTTTTTAATGTACCAGGGGTCACTGCTTCAGGATGAAACTTGTGTACTGTCCCACATGGGAGAGTTCCTTGTCTCAGTGGAGTGAATGGAGCTATTGCCTGATTGACTGTTGCCTACCTAAAAAGCGCCAGGGAAGGTTGCCGCACCACCCCTAAACATCCACTCTGTGCATTGCACATCCACACTGTGCACTGTGCCGTCCCCTTTTATCTAAGACACCCGTCCTATATAGTTTTCAATCCCCCCAGTGCAAAGAAAGCAATATAAGCACAGATTAGGATCTGCACAGATAACCCTGAGTTAACGGTCACTACTCTTACTTTCAACCTGTGATGGGCTGTGGATCACTGAGGGTCCCTTTTAGTCGAGTGACCACCATCGGGATTTTTTTAATGTACCAGGGGTCACTGCTTCAGGATGAAACTTGTGTACTTGTCCCACATGGGAGAGTTCCTTGTCTCAGTGGAGCAAACGGAGCTAGGGCCTGATTGACTGCTGCCTACCTTAAAAGCGCCAGGCAAGGCTGCTGCACCACTCCTAAACATCCACACTGTGCAGTGTGTAGCTTCCACGCTATGTCCACAGGCTTCCCATTAACTCAATGTAACCGGTTTATAATGTAATGCCGTAACTATTATTTTATTTGTTTACTTTCTCTTTCAGGTTACTCTATCGGGTAGCTTATAGATAAAGTATTATAGAATGTGACTTTTCCTTTCCAGTGTTTCCTATAAAATTTCCATGTCAGTTTTTCCATGCTGCATGGTGGTTTTTCTCACTTTTTCCTGGAGGGTTTGGTGGTGGGGGGAGCCTTCTTGCTTTACTATCCTTATCCTTCAGCATGTAGAGTTAGATCTTGTAGTCATAGTTTTCTCTAACAAGCAGCCTCGAAAGGACCATAAGGTCTGTTGCTGTTTGCTTTCCTGTGTAATCCTGTGTAATCCTCCTGCTCCTCCTCCTTCTCCTCCTGCTCCTGCTCCTGCTCCTGCTCCTGCTCCTGCTCCTCCTCCTCCTCCTCCTCCTTCTGGTCTGCCTTGGGTGGTCAGACCTACGGCAAGAAAATAGTGGAATGATTCTTTCTTGTTCCAGTTTGTTATTATTAAGCAGCGTAGCTTAATAAACCACATTCTTGGCAGCGTAGATAGATAGACAGATAGATAATAGACAGACAAATAGGTAGATACAGAAACAGACTGATCGACAGATAAATAAAATAAATGAGAGAGAGAGAGAGAGAGAGAGAGGTCGACAGTTGGCCTCGGTATAGTCCAACAGGGTACAAAATTTAAATATATAGAAATAGCGAAAAAAAAAGGTCTCCTATGCAAACTAGAAATCCCTTCTAAGTCTCTCTCTCTCTCTCTAAAGCGTTGCAAGGGAGATTTAACTCCTTGAAGCACATAACGTAGGTGTGTGTGTGTGTGTGTGTGTTTGGCTCAGTATTTTTTGTTTTTCCTATTTCTGGTTCCGATCCACCCCGTTTGTTCGTGGGAAATGATAATGATGATCATTATGAACCCTCTCGCGCATGGTAAGTTTCAGTAAGTTTTCTGGCTCACGATTTTTCACTACGAAGCCGCCCGGCCGGGGAGCGCGCGCGCGGCAAATTTGAGCGAATGAAACACATTCTTGCCTTATTTTCGCCACCCAAAAATCCATGTATTCCCATGAAACCTATCTCCAGGTATGCATCGATGTTTGTTCTATCTGATAAACATGACCAAAACACAGGAAAACACCAGCAAAAAAAGTTATTAGCCCTGGAAGCATGGTCGAGTAAACTGTTTTCACTTCCCAACATCGCCGTTTGAATGTTTTCCATCATACAGGAAAATGATCTAATAAGTTTTTATAGAGAATTTCATCAGCTTTCTAACGAAACCAATCCGGTTGAGATACGATGTATACTTTTCGAGAAAATGGCCAAAAACTGAAAGCCATTTTCGGAAAAATTTCACTGACCTCTGAGAGCAAAGTTTTCCCAGGCACCTTATGTTTTTATTACATAGTAATATGCCCCAATTATCCAGCTTTCCCCATCTCAAATGCAAACCCCATACGCCTCATAGTTCTCGAGTAAATCGAAAAAAAGTACTAGGCACTCCGTGCGTGACTGACTTCCGTGATGCGCGCAAGGCGTACGCAATGTTCCCGTCTACGTAACAACGAATTCTTATCAGAAATATTACATAGTTATGTATTGTACATATGTAGAATTTACTGCTCTTCATCATGGTTCAAACATGAAATCGATATGTCCAATAGTTTCCGAGTAATTGGCCGAGAAACAGAGAGTATTACTACGAGCATTTTTCAATGATAACAGCCGGGAAGAGACACTCATTTCCACCGCCTTTTCTCGCACAACACGTAACATAATGCTTACATTTTGGTATTGATCATACGTAGAATTTAGTGGTATAGATCATGGTTGTTACAGAAAATCGATAAGTCTAACAGTTTTCGAGTAATTGGCTGACAAAGTTAGGTGATTACTCCGAGCGCTTGTCACTGATAACAACCGCGAGTGAAAAAAAATTTCCCTCGCCTTTTCCCCCCCAAAACGCTACCCAAAGCTTACATTCAGGTATTGATCATACGTTTATTTTTGTGGTATTGATGATGGTTGTAACAGGAAATCGAAAAGTCTAATAGTTTTCGAGTAATTGGCCGACAAAGTGAGGTTACTCTTCCGATCGCTACCAACTTTTACACACACTGTAATTTCCTTGCACACTTGCCAAAAGACTATGCTACCAATTTTTTTTCCCCCCTATCTGTACATACTATTACATCTTCCATGGATGTTTTCCTATTGTTATAACCTACTACACATAAACATAACTTCTATTGTTACTGCTGTGGAGATTTACTTTCTTTCATATGTGTAATCTGTAGGAGAAAATGGTTATTTCTCTGAAAATTGGAGAGGTAATGGTAATATCTATCTATCTATTGCCAGACGCCTCAGTCCCGTTTGGGGTGGCCACAAACAAATCGCCTCCAAGTCGCCCTGTCCCCCGCCATTTCACTCCCCTGCTCCCAACTCACACCCCCCTCTCTCATATACCTCTCCACCCCATCCCTCCATCTCATCCTCGGCCTCCACCTCACTCACATACACTCTCTTCGTCAGTCTTTCACCTTCCATCCTCTCCACATGGCCAAACCACCTCAGTATGTTCCTCATAACGCTTCCTATCACATCCACATCAACACCACAACGCTCCTTTATATCCTCATTCGTCAGCCTGTCTCTCCATGTGACTCCACAGGCTCCTCTTAAATAACTCATTTCCACTGCTCTCACTCTTGACTTGTGTCCTTCCAACAACGTCCAAGCTTCACTTCCGTACGTTAGAGTTGGTATCAAAATACTGTCATGTAGTAACTTTTTCACTTCCATGCTCACTTCCCTGTTTCTTATCACTGCTTTCAAAGAACCAGCAACCTTTCTTCCCTGCTGTACCCTTTCAAGCACTTCACCCTCCAAACCTCCATCCTTACTCATCACACTACCCAAGTACTTAAACGTACTCACATTTTCCAATTCCTCACCATCCAACCTCGCTGTACATTCACTGACTTCACCTCTCAAAGACCATCACTTTACTCTTCCCTACATTCACCTTTAGATTCCGTTTCTTACACACTCTCCCAAACTCATCCACCAAGCCTTGCAGCTCCCCTTCGTCTTCACTCAACAACACAGTATCATCTGCAAACAACAGCACAGGGAGTTTCCAAACACTATCCTCTCTCACCAGGGCCACTCCAACATCCACTACCCTACCTTGTACCTCTTTTATTACCCCATCCATGTACAGATTGAACAACAATGGAGACATGACACATCCCTGTTTCAACCCAACTTTCAAAGAGAAAAATTCACTTAGTTCACCATCCACACGCACTGCAGCCTTCGCACCATCGTACATACTCTTCACAGCATTCAACAACTTCCCATCTACTCCATATATTCTTAACACTTTCCACAATCCTAGTCTATCCACCCTGTCATATGCTTTCTCCAAATCCATGAAAGCTGCATACAACTTCTTTCCCTTCTCTAGAAACTTTTCCACTAAAGATCTGAGAATGAATATCTGATCTACACAACCTTTTCCCTTCCTAAAGCCTCCCTGTTCTTCTCCAACTAATTCCTCTGTTCTTTCTCTAACTCTGTCAATAAGTATCCTACCATACACTTTTCCTATTATACTAAGAAGACAAATGCCCCTATGATTACCACACACTTCTTTTTCCCCTTTTCCTTTGTACAAGGGAATAATTATACCTGACTTCCAATCCTCCGGGACTCTACCTTCCTCCCAGGCCAATCTGCACATCTTCCACATCCATTCTACTACTATCTCTTCCCCATGCTTGAGCATTTCACCACACACTCCATCAATTCCTGGGGCTTTCCCTGATTTAACTTTCTTCATTGCTTCCACAACTTCTATCCTACTGATTTCTTCCTGTCTTCTCACCTCCCTCCTTCTCCCAGCCATTCCCCAGCCACTTATACTCACATTACTTCCATCCTCCACGTTCAACAATTCCTTAAAGTGTTCTCTCCATCTGCTCACTTTTTCTCCCTTCTCCACTAGTAATCTACCATTTTTATCTTTCACTCCCCTGCTAACTTCACTTCCACCCTGTCTTACTCTTTTCACCTCTCTCCAGAACATTTTCTTACAGTCCTTCCACTTTACACTCAAATTCCTTCCAAATTCCTCATCCACTCTCTTCTTACTCTCTCTTACTAATCTTTTCACCTCTCTCTTTCTTTCTACATATAACTCTCTCTTCCGCCTCTCAACCTCTTCCACGCCCCTATTCCTCATCCATTCATTGTATGCTTTCTTCTTTTGTGCCACAGCCTGTTTCACCTCTTCAGTCCACCACGCTGTTCCTTGCACCCCCCTCCGTCTTCTCTTCCTTCCACACACCACATCACATGCTGCACATATTTCTTCTGTAAATATTCTACACACACCTTCCACGTCCCCCATCTGCTCCAATTCATATTTGCCCAATCGTTCCTCCACTTCTCTCTTATACTCTGCCTTTTTCTCATCCTCTTGTAACCTTTCCACTCTCCTTGCAACTACTCCTTCCTCTCGTCTTTCCCTTCTTCTGTTCCTCCATCTTACTTGGACTTTATTTCTGGCCACCACCAAGTAGTGGTCAGAAAATCCACTCCCCCAACCTCTATAAACTCTTGCATCCAATATACATCTTCCCATCCTTTCATCCACACATCCTTTCATCAATAATAGATTATCATATATATCAACCAAATTTGCAGAACTCACTTCCTCCAGGGGTGTTGATCCACTTTGACCAGGGATTTGAAGATGAGGAGTTATGTAGTGTGAGTGTGTGTGTTAGTGTGTGTGTGAGTGTATGTGTGAGTGTATGTGTTAGTGTGTGTGTGAGTGTGTGTGTGAGTGTGTGTGAGTGTGTAAGTATGTTAGTGTGTGTGTTACTGTGTGTGAGTGTGTGTGTGTGTTTGTGTGTGTGCATTTCACAGGGAGACAAAGTGATAATCCTTTACTACATGTCACATCAACGTACATTACCTGTGCAATTAGATGGCGTGTTCGTAGCCGTCCATACCTTCCCCTTCACACCTGACGCTAAACTATCGCTAACCTGCGTTACACACCCTAACTTTTATGCATTCACTAGCACATACGGCACATTTCACGTGCATTTCCCAGGGAGACAAAGTGATAATCCTTTACTACATGTCATATCAACGTACATTACCTGTGCAATTACATGACGTGTTCGTAGCCGTCCATACCTTCCCCTTCACACCTGACACTAAACTATTGCTAACCTGCGTTACACACCCTAACTTTTATGCATTCACTAGCACATACGGCACATTTCACGTGCATTTCACAGGGAGACAAAGTGATAATCCTACAATTGGTGGTCAAAATTAAAATGTTGCACTTGGGGAATTCCCATTCTCTCACACCCTGAACAGAATTCTTGTTGCGAGTGTACTATATCACTCGTGGCACACTTCACGTACATTATATAATAAGCATGTTATTACTAAAGGTCACATCAACGTACATTACCTGTGCAATTTTACCTCCGGCGTTCGTAGTCATCAATACCTTGACAGCTCACCTTCCTCTGAACTCTCGTTAATCAAGGATACGCAACTACACAAACACTCGCGGCACACTTCACTTACATTATGTAATAAGCATACGTTATTACTACATGTCACATCAACGTACATTACCTGTGCAATTACCGCCGGCGTTCGGAGCTGTCAATACCTGGCCTAGCTCACCTCTCTTCACACCTTACGCTAAACTATTGCTAACCCTAACTTTTTATGCATTGACGAGCACATACGGCACATTTCACGTGCATTTCACACAATATCAGACACAAATACATCACTAAAACAATGCATCAACCACAACCTCGGCAAATATTCCGCTCATGACTGCATTATACCGTCATTTTTATCCCTGAGAGTATGAGGCAACGCTATTTTTGGCACACACCACACTCGTTCACGGAAACTCGTAGCATGTTTTACGTATATTTCATATAATTCCATACGCATTTACAGCATGTTTTACGTATATTTGATACAATTTCATACGCATTTACATGATCAGAATCACAATAATTCAAGCCATAAAACACCACTACAATTCTCCCCTCCCGACTTCCGGGTTGCCCCTACGCCATCCATAACACTTGCTGGCTCCATAAATTTCACCATGCCATCCACAGTAACTTTCACACAATATATATTTAGGCCTTGGCTTCATTGTTGACGTACTTCAACTCACGCCATATGGCCTACGGGGGGGCGAAGTGGCAAAACCCTGCTACATTGACCATGCGTCTCTCTCCAAGGGCCAATGATTCCTAACCGCCATTATTCCTTTTCAACACATATATGTATGTTCCATCGACAATATCACGTCACTATATGTTCACATACAATGTATTATCACACTGAGTCAATAGGGGCCTTTGCTTCGGGCAAGAGGGGGAAAATAATGGAGGATTTAAAGGGAACCGCGAGCTGTCACACCCACCGCCTGGCTGCTTGACAATGACTGAGGTTGGAGGGAGCGGGGTGAGGGAGATGAAGCGACACAGCGTTGCCAATGACTTACCTCGAGAGAGCTTTGGCGACCCTATGACGCGCCCAAAAATCACGCAAATCGGCCTATAAGTTTTTTTCTGACGAATATTTCTGTGCTTAAACCACGCGATTCGAGTGACTGTGCCAGATCTAATACAAGGCGACGTCACGCGAATCGAGTGACTGTGTCTGGGAGGGTGAAGATGAAAATGGTGATGGTGATGATGGTGGTGATGATGAGGGTAATGGTGGTGATGATGATGATGATACTAACGGTAAAATAAATGCTCTACATTATGTCTCTACCTCATTACCCTAATCTTGTCTGTAATTTGTGTATATGTTAGGTTCAGTGACCGAAAAAAATCTAACAAATGAAACCAAGCCAATCTCACCTTACTTGACCTGATCTTACCTAACCTGACCTGACCTAACATCCTTAGCTGACCTGACCTAACCTGACCTGACCTGACCTGATCCACTCTGGGAATTTCGGCGTTAGTACTGATATCCTGCATTATTTATTCATTTCCTACTCCCACAGCCACACCCACGCCCACACCAGCAGACAGTCAGAGTTATCAGTGTCTATCCTGCATCATTTATTCATTTCCTACTCCCACTGCCACACCCACGCCCACACCAGCAGACAGTTAGCATTATCAGTGTCTGTCCTGCATCATTATTCATTTCCTACACCCACTGCCACACCCACGTCCACACCAGCAGACAGTCAGCATTATCAGTGTCTATCCTGCATCATTTATTCATTTCCTACTCCCACTGCCACACCCACGCCCACACCAGCAGACAGTCAGCGTTATCAGTGTCCTCCCTGGATCAGCTATTCATTTGCTACTCATACCCCCACACCCACGTCCACACCCGCAGACTGAGCCTGAGCCATCCAACAACACATAAGATACCGCCAGATGCGTTGCTAGTGAAGCGCTATAATCGGACAGCCCTGTACATCCCTGACACTACTACTGTTACAAAAATAAACATTGATCTCTATACAGTAATTAACCACAGCTAAAATGACCAAATGAGGAAGTAAAGGAGCGTTGTGGTGTGTGGATGTGATTGTAAGTGTTAAGAGATATAGACCTACCTTTGAGATTTGGCTGTGTGGGGATTGAGAGACTGACTAGAAGAGCACTGTGGTGTTGATGTGGGTGTGATTGAAAGTGTTAAGAGGAATGTCTTTGAGATGGTTTGGCTATGTGGAGAGGTTGATGATTGAGAGACTGACTAGAAGAGTGCCCGTGAATGAGGTGGAGGGGGAGAGGAGGAAGGAGAGACTAAGAATGAGATGGAGGGATGGAGTGGAGATTTCAGATAGAGAGGGTGTGAGCTGGAGGGAGGGCAATCAAATGGAAGAGGACACAGCCACGTGGAGGTGATTTGTCTGTGGCCGCCCCTTACGAGGCAGTAGATAGACAGATAGATAGAAACTTTCCACCAGCCACGCTAGTCAAGGTGATCTGTGTGTGTGTGTGTGTGTGAGAGAGAGAGAGAGAGAGAGAGAGAGAGAGAGAGAGGACTCCCCATCAGTGTTACCTGCATTCTTAAAAATCTTGCACCTGAAGTTTTCTCATTCCTTCACCCCTCTCCTCCCCTTCCCCGTTCCCTCCCTCTCCTCCCCCCCCTTCCCCCTTTCTCCCCCTTCCTTTCACCAGCTCTCCCCCTCTGTCTCCCCCCCTTCACCCCACTTCCTGCAATCCTCCCCCCCCCCTCTCTCTCTCTCTCTCTCATCCTTCTTGTTTGCTCTTCTCTCTTCCTCTCTGTTCCATTCCTTCTCTTCTTCCTTCATTTTCTCACTTTTCTTCCTTGTACCTACGTTCCTACTTCTTCCTTCTTCTTCTCTCTTCTCCAGATCTTCCTCCCTTCCCTCCCACCTTCCCTCTGTTCCCTCCTTCCTTCCCATCTCCATCCATCTAATTCTTTCCCTTCCTGCCTTTCTCTCCTCTTCCAACATTCCGTCCAGTCTTTCTCCCTCTCATTTCCACCCTCCTTCCCTCCCTTCCTCCATCACATTCCCTCCCTCCCTTATCTTTCCTTTTCTCCCTCCCTTTCTGTCTTCCCTCATATTCCTCCCTCTCCACCTCCACTTATCTTCCTCCTTCCCTTCTCTTTTCTTCTCCCCTTATACTGCTCCCTTCCCTTCCTTTCCAGCTTCCTTTATCAATCTCCCTCTCCTCCCTTTCCTTCACCCCTTATCTTCCTCCCTCCCCTCCCTTTCCACCTCCCATTGTCTTCCTCCCGCCCCCGCCTTTCCTTCTCTTATTTTCCTCCCTCCCCTCCCCTCATGTTCCTCCCTCCCATCCCTTTCCACCTCCTTTTATCTTCCTCTCCTCCCTCTCCTTCTCCCCATATCTTCCTCCTTCCCCTGCCTTTTCATTTCATCTTTCCTCCTTCTTCTCTTTTCTCTCTTCTTTCCCTCCCTCCCTCCCTCCCTCCCTCCCTTTTCTCTGTTCCTTTCCTTTCCTTCCTCCCTCCCTTCTCTCCCTCCCCTCCCCCCTTCTCTCCCCACCAGCGTCCTCCCCTCGTGTCTGAGGCTGACAGCACATAACATTAAGATTGTCAGTGATTTTCTTAAGACAGAAACCAAGAAAGTTGTTAAGATTGCCTTAGGATTTTCTTAAGACCAAATCAAGAAAGTTATTGAGATTATCATAGTATTTTCTGAAGACCAAATTATAAGATTAAGATTGCTACTATATTTTCGTAAGACAAACCAAGAAAGGTATTAAGATCGTCATAGTATTTTCTTCAGACAAACCAAGAAAGATATTAAAATTGTCATAGGATTTTCGTAAGACCAAACCCAGAAAGTTATTACGATTGCCACACTATTTTCTTAGACAGAAGCCTACGGAGTTACTAAGATTGTCATAGTATTTTCTCAAAACCAAACTAAGAAAGTTATAAGATTGTCGTAGTATTTTCTTAAGACAAAGGCCTACAAAGTTATTATTAAGGTTATCTTAGTATTTTCTTAGGACAAAAACCAAGAAAGTTATAAGGTTAAAGTTGTCATAGCAATTTCTTAAGACAAACCAAGAAAGTTATAAGATTAAGATTGCCTTAGTGTTTTCTTAAGACACAAAGCCACAAAGATGATAAGAAAATGATGCCTGGTGAAGATGATGACAAGGAGACGACGAAGAGATGGAAGGATAAGAGGAAGATGAGAAAATGACCAAGATGTAGGGAAGAAGGGAAGAAAAGGAGATGATGATGGTGAAGAAGCTAAGATAACAGCGAGATGAGAAAATAAAAATACGATGTAGGACGGAAGACAGATAGGAAGAGAGGAAGAAGAGAAGATGAGGGGAGGAGAGATGGGGAAGAAGACAGATATATAAAGAGGAGAAGATGAGGGGAAGAGAGATAGGGAAGAAGACAGATATATAAAGAGAAGATGAGGGAGAGAGAATTAAGATGAGAGGAAGATGTAGAGAGAAGAAGGCAAGATGAGGGTAAGAGAGATAGAGAAGACAGATATAAAGAGAAGAAGAAGGGAAGATGAGGGTGAGAGAGTTAAGATGAGAGGAAGATGTAGAGAGAAGAAGGCAAGATGAGGGTAAGAGAGATAGAGAAGACAGATATAAAGAGAAGAAGAAGGGAAGATGAGGGAGAGAGAATTAAGATGAGAGGAAGATGTAGAGAGAAGAAGGCAAGATGAGGGTAAGAGAGATAGTGAAGACAGATATTAAGAGGAGAAGGCAAGATGAGGGTGAGAGAGTTAAGATGAGAGGAAGATGGTGAGGGAATCTTCAAGGAGTGGTAAAGATGGTGAGTCACTCCAGACCTGCCTCTTTACTGCCAAGGATGAGATGTCTGTGATATATCTTCCTTCCTCCTTCCCTCTTCTCTCCCCCTCACTCCCTCCCTCCCTCCTCTCAAATGGTTTTCTTTTCCCTCCTCCCTCCCTTCGACCATTACTTCCATTACTTCTTCCGTCCCCCTCCCCCCCCGTCTCTCTAATCTATCTATCTATTTATCTGTCTATCTATCTCTCAGGCATCGTTTGTATCTTTGATTATTTGCCTGTTAGTCAGAGAGTGAGAGAGAGAGAGAGAGAGAGAGAGAGAATGGAAATGGTGGGGAGGGATGGAGAAAGGGAGGTAAATGGAGATAAATGAGGGAGGAAGGGAGGGGAGGAAGAATTAAGAGGAAGTAAAGGAGGACGAAGGGAGTGTTAAGAGGAAGGAAAGGAGGAGGGAGGGAGGAAAGATGGGGAAGAGAAAGGAAGGTGATTAGTGGGAGAAGATGAAGGGAAGACGCATGAGAGAGAGAGAGAGAGAAAGGGAGAGAATAAAAACAACCAAGCATCGTTAAGGGATAGTCGCCCCAGTTCTTGTTTCCTGACCCCCGCTGCGCTCTCTCTCTCTCTCTCTCTCTCTCTCTCTCTCTCTCTCTCTCTCTCTCTCTCTCTCTCTCTCAATTACAGTTTCTCCCTTCCTCGCCCCTTTACATATTTCAGTCTTTTATTCTCCTTTCTGTTTCAATTAATGTCCCTCTCTTCTTCTGTTCTTGTTAATTTCCCTTTCTCTTCTGTCTTCTGTTTGTTGCATCGCCGCGGTGGCCGGGTGGGTAGCGTATACACCCACTGGCCTGAACGTGCCAGGGTTCGAATCTTGGTGTGGACAAGTGGCATCACTCGACTCAGGTGTGCCTCTACCTATTACCGGTTGGCAGGTAAATTGATCACCTTGACTAACACCTATGGCAGGTAACTATAACCTTGATGATGCAGTGGCCTTGGATCCCAGGATAGTGGATCAATAACCCGCCACGTGCTCAAAGGCCTAAGTCATGGGGGCACTGAGGTTAAGCGCTTCATGGTCCCAGCCCCACCTTTACTTTACCTTAGCTACATTAACCACTGTCTTATTTACGATGCACATACAGTATACCTCACAAACTTCTTATTCTATTTCTTTCTTTCCTTCCTTTTCTTCTCCCTGCTCTTCTTCTTCTTCTACTTCTTCTTCCTCTTCTTCTTCTTCTTTCTTTCTTTCTTTCCCTTTCTTCACCATCATCTTCTTCCTGTAATCCACTGTGCTTTCCTTCCACTGCATGGCCCCACACCACAACACACTGACTCACCCCTAACCCTCCCTCTCTCACCACAAACTACAGCTCAGCAATAACCTCTTCCTTAGGTGACCGCACTGAGTAACAAGACTAATGGCTTCCCGTAACCCAGGAAGCCACTTAACACGCTGGGTGGTAACCATATAACCAAAGAATGGGGTAATAAGGAGCCCCTGTTAACAGAGTGGAGAGACGCAAAACTAAGCACACACAACACACTCTGGCCTCACACTTACACCACCACACACTTTCCCACCTCACACACACACACACACACACACACACACACACACACACACACACACACACACACACACTTTGCCCTCACACTCACACACACACTTACACACCTCACACAACACACTCTGGCCTCACACTCACACACACACTTACACCACCACACACTTTCCCACCTCACACAACACACACACACACACACACACACACACACACACACACACACACACACACACACACACACACTTCCCCACCTTACATAACACACTGTGCCCTCACACTCACCCTCCTCTCACAACACACTCTGCCCTCACACTCACACACACACTTACACACCTCACACAACACACTCTGCCCTCACACTCACACACACACAGCACCACACACTTCCCCACCTCACGCACCACACCTAACACCACACATTACCCTCACTCTAATATCACTCTCACAACACTTCCTTACCTCATTCTTACAACACACAATCCTACACAATAATCTCAACATAAGAACTCTGTGCCAGTCCATCTTACTTTTTCATGCCGGATGTAACTGGAGGGATATTTGGGCATGGAGGAAGCCGTCTGCTTTACTCTCCATCTCAGTCTCTCATAAACTAGATATCATAGGCTAATTCATCCGTATCTAACAGCGCTATCTAAATACAGATCTTTACTGCCATATTTGTTTGTTGCCGCTAATGTAATGTTTATGACTCTCTCTCTCTCTCTCTCTCTCTCTCTCTCTCTTTGGGCGGTAAGAGGGAAACAGGAAGACGGAGGGAGGAGAAGGAGGAAAGAGAGAGAGAGGGAAAAACAAAAGAGAGGGAGGGAGAGAGGGAGAGGAAGAGAATTAAAGGGAGCCGTAGGGAGGTAAGAGAACGACAGGCAGAGGGAGAGGGAGTGAAGAGGAAATATGAAGGGAGAGGATGGAAAGACGGAGCGAAAACGGAATTCTCTCTCTCTCTCTCTCACACACACACACACACACACACACACACACACACACACACACACACACACACACACAATCACTTTCTTCCCGTTTCCTGTACGCCTCCGCCTTCCTTTCTTCTCTCTAAAACCCTTCAGTTCACTCTCTCTCTCTCTCTCTCTCTCTCTCTCTCTCTTTAGTGCTACCCACAATGCCCGTTTGTGTTTACTTTTACGGGATGTGATGCAAGCCTTTCACATGCAGCGTCTCTCTCTCTCTCTCTCTCTCAATATATTAAAGTGATAATCCTCTGTTCTCCCTCCACAATATTATAATCCAGAGCGAGCAGCCACAAAGCCGCAGCGAGAGAGAGAGAGAGAGAGAGAGAGAGAGAGAGAGAATGGGGGAGGAGGGACAAAGGAAGGAAGGAAGGAAGAAAACAGGAGAGAAGAGGGTGAGAGGAAGGGAGATTGAGGAGGAAAGAGAGAGAAAAGAACTGAAGGAAGAGGGATGAGAGAGAGAGGGAGGAAATGAGAGTAGGAAGGAAAGGGAGGGAGGGAAGAAGGAAAGGAGAGTGGGAAGGAAAGGGAGGGAGGTAAGGAGGAAGGGAAGAAGGAAAGGGAGAGTGGGAAGGAAAGGGAGGGAGGGAGGGAAGGCGAGAGAGGGAGGGAGGGAGGGAAACAAAGGGAGAAGTGAGGTGGAGAGATTTTAATACGGTGTCCGGATATGAACACGGGTTGTGGAGAGAGAGAGAGAGAGAGAGATGGTTTATATAATTCTGCAGACTAAGCTACATTCTAGGTTTGATGGAGGGAGGGAAGGGAGGGAGGGGAGGTATGATGAGGGGAGGGAGAGGAAACGAGGGTAGGGGAGCTTTTGGTCCTCTCTCTCTCTCTCTCTCTCTCTCTCTCTCTCTCTCAACTTCTTTTCTTCCTCCATGTCTTCCTCCCTCCCGTTTCCTCCATCTCTCACTCTCCTCCATGTCTGTCTGTATCCCTCTTCTCATCTTCCTACTTTCCTCTTCTTTCTCTTTTCACCTCCTCACCCTCTCCTTCTCTTTCCTCATTCTTTCCTCCATCCCTTCCATCTTCCCTAATCTTTCTCTCCTGTCCTTCCTTTCTCTCCAGTTTTCTCATTTCCCTCCATCTTTCCCTCCTCTCCATCCCTCCCCTTCCTCTCTCCTCCCTCTCCTCTCCCTTCCTCCCTCTCCATCTCTCTCTCTGCCTCCTTGATGGTGGTATCGGCATTATATCACTTGCCTCTCTCCTTGTGCCGAGGGAGAAGGGAGGGAGAGAAAGGGAGGTGGAGGGGGAGGGGAAAGAGGGAGAGGGGAGGAGGGAAGGGTAAACTAACTTATAAAACAGTATCCTTGAAGCCAATCCAGCCTCTGTACCAACACCAACAAATCGCCTTTACTATCTCAGTCTTAACCTATTTCCTGCCATCACGTCATTCTTCCTTTAACTTTCCTACTTCTTAAACATCTTCAACGCAGGAAAGGTCACTCGTGCTGATGAGGTTAAGGAAGGCTGCCTCTAACCCCCCTAAAAGCCACTCCTAAGCTGAATAAAATCGTCTGGAGGTAACAGGAACAGAAATTAAAACACGACATTGTTAAAATCCAGAAACTGCCCTCACGTCATTTACCCAGCCAGTTTCCTTTCCAGTATTTCCCCCCTAAGGTAAAAATTATCCTCTTTGTTAAAATAGATGTGTGGAAGGGAAAAAAACATGTAGGAGGGAGGAGTGCGTGTGTGTGTGTGTGTGTGTGTGTGTGTGTGTGTGTGTGTGTGTGTGTGTGTGTGTGTGTGTGTGTGTGATGATAACAAAAGAGGAGGAAATAGAGAGGTAAAGTTTGGTGGTGGTGGTCAGTGGAATTGGCTGCTTCGGCAAATTGTTTTCTTCGTCATCCCTTCTTGGCCGCCATAAAACACTGCTGCCATCAGCGGGTCTTTATTGCCCTGCCCTGCCCTGCCCTGCCCTGCCTGATATCCCCTACTCAGCCCTTCCCTGTCCTGCCCTGCTTTTCCTTGTCCTTTCCCGCGATCTTTGTCTTGTCCTGCCGTGCTCATTGATCTGCCCTTTCCTGCACTGCCTTGCCTTGTCCTACTCTATCTTCTCTTGCCCTGCCCTGCCCTGCTTTGCCCTGTCTTTTCCTGCCCTACCCTTCCCTCTCTTTCCTTTATTTTCCTGGTCGGATATGTCACCTCGTCTAGCTGTCTGTCGTCCTTTGTGATGTGTTCCGGCTCCATAGATCACTTCCTGCATCATCAGCTATCATCAGCATCCCTTCCTTTATCTTCATCTCCTTTGTTCCTGTTTCTCCCTTATCTTCCTCCTCTTCTTTCAGTCTTCTTTCCTCATTTTCTTTCTGTCTTCTTTCCTCCTCTTCATCGTTTTGGCCTACATCGCAAGACTGAAGGTTAATGAGAGCAACGCGTACATATTCTTTTAATAGTTTGGGGGAAACTTTGTAATAAACCTTCACTGCATTCAAATCACTCCTACAAAACCAATCTTCACAGGGTATACTCCCACGGCCTCTCCCCACCACCGCCACCTTCCAACTCATCTCACTCATTTCCCTGTCCCTCCCACGCTCATTTCTTTAACCCCCCAACACTGTCACTCTTGTAGGATGCTTTACAATTACCTTCACTCCAGCACACCTGTAACCACACAACACGTCTTTCCACCAGGTATACTTTCCCACCTCATTCCACCGCCCACCAACATTCCAGTCATTCCCGCCCATTCCTCCACCCACCACGCCCATTTGTTCACCCCTATGACGGCTTCTTGATGCGACGCAGGCCACGCGGTCAACTAAATCCCCTTGTTTTCCCCTCTCATATTTCCCCACCTCTTCCCTCCTGTCTTCCCCTCACTCCTTCCTTCCTGTCTTCCCCTCACTCCTTTCTCTCCTTCTCATTTTATTTTCTTTCCTCTTTCCATTCATCATCTTTCCTACTTCTCCTTCATGTCCTTCTCATCCTCATCCATTCAAGCTTCATTTCCTCCTTTTCCTTACGCCCTTTTAGTATATTTTTCCTGCTTCCTTCCTCCTTCCTTCAACTTCCCTCCCTACTTCCTTCCTCCTTCCTTCAACTTCCCTCCCTACTTCCTTCCTCCTTCCTTCAACACCCCTCCCTACTTCCTTCTTCCTTCCTTCAGCTTCCTTCCTTCCTACACTCTGCTTCAACTTTTCTCTAACTTTATTCATTATGTCTTCTTCGTTAACTTTCTTCCACCGTTTCCATTTTCCTTCTCTCTCTCTCTCTTCTCTCTCTCTCTCTCTCTCTCTCTCTCTCTCTCTCTCTCTCTCTCTCTCTCTCTCTCTCTCTCTCTCATTGGTGTGGAGATTAACGTTTTTTTTTTTTTCGTTTTTCTCTTATCTTTTTTTTTTTTTTTGTCTTCCCGGAGCCACAACACTATTATCATTCCCTATCCAGCTGACCTCATCGTTTCTCTCTCTCTCTCTCTCTCATCATCATCATAAGGGTAGTGATGGACTAAACTTTCCTCCCCCAACTTCCCTTCTTTCCCCCTCTTCACTCCCATTTTCCTCCACGTATCTTTCCTCCCTAACTTTCCTCCTCCTCCCTCACATTTTCCTCCATCTTTCCTCCTCCCTCACATTTTCCTCCATCTTTCCTCCTCCCTCACATTTTCCTCCATCTTTCCTCCTCCCTCACATTTTCCTCCATCTTTCCTCCTCCCTCACATTTTCCTCCATCTTTCCTCCTCCCTCACATTTTCCTCCATCTTTCCTCCTCTCTCACATTTTCCTCCATCTTTCCTCCTCCCTTCCATTTTCCTCCATCTTTCCTCCTCCCGCACATTTTCCTCCATCTTTCCTTCTCCCTCACATTTTCCTCCATCTCTTCTTCTCCCTCACATTGTCCTCCATCTTTCCTCCTTCACATTTTCCTCCATTTTTCTTCTCCCTCACATTTTCCTCCATCTTTCCTCCTCCTACTCTCTCTCTCTCTCTCTCTCTCTCTCTCTCTCTCTCTCTCTCTCTCTCTCTCTCTCTCTCTCTCCAAAACAATGACGTCTAATATACTACTGACACTGAGAACACACACACACACACACACACACACACACACACACACACACACACACACACACACACACACACACACACACACACACACACACAACATCAACGCCTCAAACAGCATTTATAATAACTGATAATTTTCCACACATCCCTAATAATTATAACTTCATCAATATCCACTTTTGTCTCTTTAGCTGTGTATATTATCTTTATTTTAACATTCAATTTACCTCCTTTATTCCTCGTAACGCCAGACGATAAGTTATTCATCTGAGAGTAAAGACGGATCCTTAAGATGTTATTATTAAAGCAAGGAAGAAGGAACCCAAGGCTGATGTCCACATGATTATTCCCTCCAAGAAAATACAAAACAGAGCCAAATTCAAGATCCTAATGCGTTCTTATTTCCATACTTATTTTGGGTCATCTTCTTTATTACTTTAGCATTTATTTATTTATTTATTTATCTCCTTTACTACGGCCACGCTGGGTTATTTATATTAAGTGGGATTTTGGGTATTCTAATAAAGGAAAAACTGAATTAAATCTACGGGTCTTATATCCAGGTTTGACTACTTGGTGCTAGTGGTGGTTTAAGTCTCTCTCTCTCTCTCTCTCTCTCTCTCACACACACACAGACACACACACACACACACACACACACACACACACACACACACACACACACACACACACACACACACACACACACACCTACGTAAAACCCACACCAGGTGCCGGGAAGGAGGGCCAGACGGTAATCTGCTTTAGTGTGTGTGTGTGTGTGTGTGTGTGTGTGTGTGTGTGTGTGCAGTAATGGTGGGGGTAATGGAGGGGTCTCACGCTTCTGGCTTAACGTAATGGTGGGACGTGAAGGGGGAGCTGAGAGGATAGGAGAGAGAGAGAGAGAGAGAGAGAGAGAGAGAGAGAGAGATGGAACAGGGAAAACAGGTGGGCAGGGGTTGGCAAGGTGTGTTGGTGGGTGATTAATATGGTAATTAGATCTTGAAAGGTAATCCAGGTAATCCTATATGCTGGTAATTAAGACGTGTAAATAACCCATATCAAGGTGAGAAGGAGAACGACAGGCAAGGTGTGGTAAATTGCTCTCTCTCTCTCTCTCTCTCTCTCTGCACAGGTGAGCCAGGTAATCATATAATAATTAACCTATAATTACCTCCACCTGGCCCAGTGTACCTTCAGTAATTAGTCTCAGGAAATCATTTGTATTTTATTATTGCAAATTACGAGGGATTTTATTGATTTATTTATCTTTACTGACCTGGAGGTGCTAAATATACCTTCCTTTATTTCCTTTACTACGAGACTAGGGTGCTTTATTTTTGCTAATGTCAGACGGTTTTATTAAGCGTAGGAGGGACTGTGACAAAAATAAAAGGGAAGGTGAGTGAGAGAAAATGGTGAAGAAATAGAAAATGGAGGAAAAGAAAAACGGGAGAACTGTAACGAGAGAGAGAGGGGGGGGGAGGGGAGGTAGAATTTGGAGGAGAGGAGACGCAAGAATAGGGAGTGGAGAGGAGAGGAAAGGAATGAGGAGGTGAGCGAGGACAAAAGAGGAAAGGAAGAAAGAGGAAACAGAACGAAAGACAAAAGGGAAGGGAGAGGAAGAAAGGAATAGGAAGAGGGAGACAAGGAAGCCAAAGAAGATGGAGGGAGACTGGAAAAGAAGGAGAGACATAAGGAAGAAAGGGAGAGGAAGGAGAGAGACAGAGAGGAGTGGGGAGAAAAAAGGTGAGAGAGGAGGTGGAAGAGGGAGAGGGAGGGAGGAAGAATGAGAGGCAGGGAGAACAGAAGGGGCAGGAGAGGAGGAGGTGAAGGAAGGAGAGAAGGAAGGGAAGGAGGAAGAAAATGCTAGTTACGATCATTAATGTGATTGGAGAGGGAAGTTTGCTGGGTCGTGGTGGTGATTGTGGTAGTCATTGTGGTGGTGGCGGCGATTGTGGTAGTGGTGATTGTGGTAGTCATTGTGGTGGTGGCGGCGACTGTGGTAGTGGTGATTGTGGTAATGGTGGTAGTGGTGGTGGTAGCAGTAATAGTGGTAGTCACCGTGATAGTGGTAGTGGTGGTAGTAGCAATAGTGTGATGACTGGTAGTGGTAATGATGCCTAGTGTTTGGTTACCTATCATTAGTCTCCATCATCAGTCCTTACACCACCACCATCATCACTCAGCTCTCTCTCTCTCTCTCTCTCTCTCTCTCTCTCTCTCTCTCTCTCTCTCTCTCTCTCGATGGCAAAGTATGGTGCCGTCTCTCCTGACCACCACATTTGTTCACGTTGCCCTGGGATTTACACACACACACACACACACACACACACACACTCTGCAGATACACATATACACACACTCAGATGAAAGCATTTTTAAGTGCATATACACACACACTCAGATATATAAAGTTACACATACACACATAGATACTCACACGAAGTACACACACATACATAAACACGTACACAAGAGCACCTGGGCAAACATACAGGAATATTGTGTCTGCATTAGTAATTACTGTAGACAGTGAGAGGTTTGGAAGTGAGAACATTACTATCTCTCTGTCTGTCTGTCTGTCTCTCTCTAATGACCTTTCCCCTCTCCCCTCACCTGATGACCGCCGCTGGACAGAACTATGGCGAGATTAACAGCCAGAGGGAGAGAGGGAAGGAAGGGGAGAGAGAGGTGAAAAAGAGGATAGGGAAAGTGTGGAGAGAAGGGAGGGAGGGAGGAGAGATAAACGAGTGTAGATATAAGGATGGAGAGAGAGAGAGAGAGAGAGAGAGAGAGAGAGAGAGAGAGAGAGGTGAGATGGAATAGAAGGAAAAACGAAGGAGGGAAAACTGAAGCAAGGAATGAAAGAAGGGTAAGATAGAAAAGAGAAAATAAGAATAAGACAAGGATAGCAAACAGGGGGACGGGGGGAGGCTGGCAACCCCCCAATGAACCCGGTGGACTACAGGCGTCAGCTGCCCTCCCCCTGCAGTCCCCCATGCTACCTCGCAGGGAAGGGGGAGGAAGGTCATGGAAAATATTAAAAAAAAGTAAAAACAGCCATTAGGTCGTTACACAAAAGGACCAATTTTCACTGATTTTATTGCAGCCTAATTGATAGTTGAGGGGAGGGGGGTGAGGGGAGGGGGTGAGGGGAGGGGAGTGACGGGAGGGGGGTGAGGGAAGGGGAGTGACGGGAGGGGGGTGAGGGGAGGGGAGTGAGGGGAGGAAAAGGTGTGAGAAACTGTGAGGGAAGCGAAATAGGGGAAGGGAACAAGAGCTGACTGATGGTGGTCATTGAGTGGGGGAGGAGAGGAGGGGGAAAGGGAGGAAGGGAGATGAAGTTAGGGGAGGTGAGGGGAGAGAAGGGAGAAGAGGAGATGAGGGGAGGGATGGATGGGAAGCGAGGGGGGGAGAGTGTTGATGAAAGGAGTATAATTGTGTGGGTGATGATGGTGGGGATAATGACAGGCAGGTTAGGCAGGGATTATGTGTGTGTGTTACGGCAGAACATTACTCTCTCTCTCTCTCTCTGTCTCTCAGGAACATCAGGAGGGGTGACTTTAACATAATTCAATTGGTCCTTCAGGTGGGCCGGGAAGGTGACCCGTGTGGCTAATTAACGGAGGAGGAGGAGGAGGAAGAGGAGGAAACTGGGTGGCAGAATTAGATGGGAAAGGGGGAAGGAGGAAAAATGAGGAAAATAGAATGGAGGGAAAAGAAGGGAATGGTGATGAGGGAGGAAGGGAGAAGAGGAAAGAGGTATAGGAAGAGGAAAGAGTACGAAGAGGGAAGAGGAGATGAAGAGGAGAAGGAGGAGGAAGCAGAAGGAGAGGAAAATTAAGGTAAAGAAAAAAGAAGAGGAAAAATAGAGGGAAATGAGAGAGATGGGAAGGATGGAAAACTGAGGAAGAGAATAGAGAAGGAAGAGAAAAAGTAGAGGGTGGCGAAGGGAAAGGAGAGAGAGAGAGAGAGAGGAAAACTAAAGAATGAAGGAAAAATGGGAAAGAAATGAAAACTAAAGACACGATGACCGGGATGTATGACTCAGTACTCTCTCTCTCTCTCTCTCATCAAACGATTTCTGTCTGTCTGTCTCTTTTTCTCCAAACCTTTTCTTCCTATTTTTTTCCTCTCTCTCCCTCCCTCCTTCCCTCTTGTCTCTCCCCTCAACAGATCTCCCTCCCTCCCTCCCCTCAACAGAATATGGAAATGGGCCTGATGTGGAGGAATGTACGGTACTCCCTCCTTACCTCCCTTCCACCCTCCCTTCTCTCCTCTTCCTTCTCTCCCTCCCTTCCTCCCACCCTCCATCCTCCCTTATATCTCCCAGTTTCCACTTTGTGTGTGTGTGTGTGTGTGTGTGTGTGTGTGTGTGTGTGTGTGTGTGTGTGTGTTCCATCCTCTCCTTTCTTCTTTCCCTCCATCGCTCTCTTTCTCCCTCCAGCCCTTCTCCCTCTGGCTCATTTCCTCCCTTTCCTCTCCTTTTCCCTCCATCTCCCTCCCTCCCTCCACTACTTCTCTCTCTCTCTCCCTTACTTCTTTCTGACAACATCTATACTGTACCACTGCCAACACCCTCATGGTCCTATAGTGTACCACTGCCAACACTCTCACTGTTCTATACTGTACCACTGCCAACACTCATACACCTATACTGTACCACTGCCAGCACTCTCACTGTTCTATACTGTACCACTGCCAACACTCATACACCTATACTGTAACACTGCTAACACTCTCACTGTCCTATACTGTACCACTGCCAACACTCAGGTTTCTATACTGTACCACTGCCAACACTCAGGTTTCTATACTGTACCACTGCCAACACTCAGGTTTCTATACTGTACACTGCCAACACTCAGGTTTCTATACTGTACCACTGCCAACACTCAGGTTTCTATACTGTACCACTGCCAACACTCAGGTTTCTATACTGTACCACTGCCAACACTCAGGTTTCTATACTGTACCACTGCCAACACTCAGGTTTCTATACTGTACCACTGCCAACACTCAGGTTTCTATACTGTACCACTGCCAACACTCAGGTTTCTATACTGTACCACTGCCAACACTCAGGTTTTCTTTTACTTGTGTTGTTTTCACCAAATCTTTTTATTTTTCGATCAAGCGACCCAAGCAAGGGAGTGAAACCATTATACCACATGTAATTGGGTGGTCGGTAGTTAGTAATTGGTCGGTAGTTAGTAATTGGTTGGTAGTTAGTAATTGGTTGGTCGGTAGTTGGTAATTGGTCGGTAGTTAGTAATTGGGTGGTCGGTAGTTAGTAATTAGGTGGTAGGTAGGTAGTAATTGGGCTGTAGTTAGAAGTTGGTCGGTAGTTAGTAATTGGGAAAGAGCAGCTTAGTTTAAATTGGGCGGGTAGTCTCTGTACAGGAAATAGTAGAGGACAAAACTTGGGTTATTCTGAAGAGTATTAAGGTGACAGCAAATCTATGGACATCGATGGACAGCTTGCAAAGACCAATAGCTTCCTTCAGTGTCGTTTCTCAAAATTCACCTATCTTGTCAAAATAATAATAATAATAATAATAATAATAATAATAATAATTAATAATAAGCGTCAAACTGATCACCAAAACTGGGTCATCTCGGGAACTGTTAAAAGTACAGCTGACTTACGCACATCACGGCACAGCTTACGGAAAAGGTGTAGGTTTTTCGTAAGTGGATTTCCTGAGTATTTATGACCGTATTTCTGAGGAGGCGAAAAGCGACGTAGTTAAGCATCATCGCTGGCTTGTTTCGGCGATGTTCAGAGGCACAGCGGACTTAAGAACATCGTAAGAACACTAAAAATAATAATCTTAGTAAGTCTGCTCGCTGGAACACGCTGCATACTTTCAGGTGTCAAAGACTGTGACTTAATTCCCTTGAGGAGACGCTGTTAAAATTGGAGGAATCAAATATGGCATCTGTTAGTCCCGTCACTGGTAAGAGTACTCATCTCAGCTGATAGACAGATAGATAGATAGGTAGGTAGGTAAATATATAAATAGGTAGATAGAGATTTTTGGGGTTCGTGTCGTGCAAGAATTAGGCTACACATATATTAATCCTGTGTGTGTGTGTGTGTGTGTGTGTGTGTGTGTGTGTGTGGTGGCGGTATATCAGCACTGGTGTATGGTATAATCTGGTATATCACACAGTATGTCCCTCTCGCATTACCACCCTGGCCACATATTTCTCTGTGAAATTTAGAAGCAGGAAATTGAGGCTTTGTCCCTGTACCACACACACACACACACACACACACACACACACACACACACACACACACACACACACACACACACACACACACACACACACACACACACACACACAAAGCCTCGATATACTTCCAAGGTCTGCGTTGGCGACATATATTAATGATATAATGCTGGAGGGGGGAGGGGGAGGGGTGGCGAAGAGGGGAGGGGGAGAGGGAGGAGGAGGGGGAGGGGTGCATTAGCAAGGTACATTTGTGGACAAGAATATCGCTTTCTTTTGGTCCAACACTTATGAAAATCGTGCATTATACTGTGATATATTTCCATGATTCCTATAACTGCATCACTGAGTTCCTGAAGTTACTGTTCACTGTGTCGTTATGTATCGTAATGGGATGGATCATTACTTATGTCCGCAACTAGGGTGAGGATAGGGGGGTGAGTCAGGGATGTGGATAGGTAGAATGGATAACGCAAGTGAAGATTAAGTTAGATTATATTGAATTAGGTTAGGTTAGGACAGGATATAGAATGTAATAGGATAGCAGAGAATATGTTATGCCATGTTATGTTAGTTTGGAGGGGAGGTGGGAGACTGCGTGAGGTTGAGGGGGTGTGTCAAGGCAAGAGTTATGATCAGTGTGTGTGTGTGTGTGTGTGTGTGTGTGTGTGTAAGTTAGTGGCAGGTGTACAAGTTATGGTCACCGAACACCTTGTCATTATCCGCCAGCGTAATTGAAAAAGTGCTGTGTTCGATGTGTGTGTGTGTGTGTGTGTGTGTGTGTGTGTGTGTGTGTTCTAGCTACATACATGAGTCATACATACAAAACTTCGCAGGAACCAACTCAAAAGATCATTACCTGTAGAATTCCAACCCGACACTTGACACACACCTGTATTAAGAAAAGTATATATGTAATTCACAATTCTTATATGTATTTTTGTATTAACCTTTGTGTATGTCATTAAGTATTTTTGTTACCCTTACCATGGCATTTGTTTATTATTATTATTATTATTATTTTGGCCACCAGTCAGTATTTTCTCTGCATAGAGGAGATCTGTCACTGTAATGAAGGCTGTTATAATCCCTTCACTTTAAAATCCCACTCAAACTTTAATAAAATCGTCTGGTGG
>NC_137003.1:4531379-4631379 GCF_032717465.1 Coenobita brevimanus
CTTTCCTCTCTTTTTCACCTCTACTTTTCTCATCTTCACTTGTCCCTCCCTCTCCTCACCCTTTTCCCTTTCCTCCTTCCCTCCTCTTCCTTCCTCTTCCGTCCCCAGTCACCCTCCCTTCCCTCACCCCCTTTTTCTCTCTCTCTGTTCCTTCCCTTCCTTCTCTCCCCAGTCACCTTCCCACTCCTCATCCCATCTTCTCTCCCCGTCCTCTTTCCTTCATTCCTCTCTTTATCTTCCTCCCCCTATGCCCTCTCCCCATATTTCCACTTTTCTCTCCCTCTCTTCACCCCTTCCCTTTCCTTAATGTCTTCCTCTCCCCATTCCAGCTTTTTTCTCTCTATTTTCTCCCTCTCTCCCCCAAGCCTCGTTTTCTTTACTGTTCCCACAACCTCGCTTATTCCCACTCGAACGAAAACACTGCCAAGAAAACTCACAAAAACACAAAAACAATACAATTACAGGACAAAAACAAACACAAAGCAACACAGATTCAAAACAATGCACTCCACCAACAACACGGGAGAGAAAATGAAAGAGAAACTGAAGGAAGAAAAATATGCAAGTTTTTTTAATTTTGTTTGGAGCGGGTAAAAGAAAATGGGGTTTGGTTGATTTTTGTATAAACTGTGAAAGAAGATGTATTGCCAGGCGTGGAGGGAGCCTTTTTGTTACTTATTTATCTATCTATCTACTGTTAGACACTTCAATACTGTAAGAGGTGGTCACAAACAAATCGCCTCCATGTCTACCTGTCTAAAGCCATTTCATTGCCCTGCTCCCAGCTCACACCTCCCTCTCTCTTATATCCAATCCATCCCTCCATCTTATCCTCGGCCTCCCCCTCCCTCCACCTCACTCGCATACACTCTCCTCGTTAGTCTCTCGCTTTCCATCCTCTCCACATGGCCAGACTACCTCAGTGTATCATTATTATTATTATTATTATTATTATTATTATTATTATTATTATTATTATGGGTACATATACACTAAAGTCGGAACGGAACCACTGACACAAAATTTCCCAACTTTGCTCCGCGATTAAAAAAAAATAATTGGTTCATAGGGCCATACTCTAGATAACATAGGACGCTTCTTGGCTCCTCTTCCTAAGCGATTTATTCTGTATATTTCATCTTGGCGTTATTTTGCACACTTTTTTTTTTTATATATAGACACAGTTTGCATGGATGATATAGGAGAGGATGTGTGTGTGTGTGTGTGTGTGATTATCCCTTAGTTATTTTGCGTCAGAATTTATCCAGTTCCGGCTTCTCTCTCTCTCTCTCTCTCTCTCTCTCTCTCTCTCTCTCTCTCTCTCTCCACAGCTGATCAGTTTGCGTCAGTGCAGTTCCGGGTTCAGTGTAAATGCAGGTGTGTATTGGCAGTGTAGGTGTATCTTTCCCTGGCCCGTATTCTCCCTAACATCTCTACTTTAGCGATTTATTTTTTAGATATGCTGGTTAATATCTTTGTGTATGTTACTTATGCAGAGTGTGGTGATTTTGTGATTTATATAACACAGAAGAGGACAGTAAGGTGTCATAAGCAAAATAAATCGCTTAGGAAAAGGTGTTAGGGAGCTTTTTTACCCACTACCTCTATACCTCCACTCTTTCCCATCAATAACTTTTCAAAATGGCGAAGTCTTTATTGATTTTATTCTTCCCGCTGTCAGACGGTTTTATTCAGCTGAGGAAAACCCCTCCTAGTATTAACGGACTAACCAAGGCTGTATCTAAGCCAGTCTAAGCCAGCCATTTCGAAAACCGCCGCCAAATTTGAATATTTGAATGGAGATGCAAACATAAACAAATGACTTCACCACACCGGATTCTCCTTCCCCCCCAACCCATCCTGCCCCTCTCCTTTTCTCTCCACACGACATCCTCCTCCTCCACTTCTCCCCCCCTCCCCTCCATCCGTCTTTTCTACTTTTCCCTCCCCTCTTCCCTCCATATAACACTTTTCCTCCACTTCCTCCATACGTTTTCCCTGTTCCTGCCCTTTTCTCTCCGTACAACATCCTCCTCTTCCACTTCCTCCATCCATCGTTCCTACTCTTCCCTCCCCTTTTCCCTCCATACAACATTCTTTTCCTCCACTTCTCCTTCCCCTTAATCCTTCTTTCCTACTCTTCCCTCCCCATTTTTCTCCATACAACATTCTTTTCCTCCACTTCTCCCCCTCCATCCATCTTCCCTCCTCTCCCGATCACTGATCCCCACCAACACCATCCGTCAACCCAACCTGCCTCTACCCTCCTCACTTCTCTCCAGTTCTCTCCCTCCTTCCTCCATCCCTCCCTCCCCCTCTTGCCCATCTCCCCAAACCCCCTCAGATGATCTAGTTTCAGTCTTGGGATTACTAGGAAGGAGAGAGATAAGATAACGAAGATAAAGAGAGGAAAGGAAAGATAGAGAGAATAGAAGATGGTGTAGAATATTTATAAGTTTTAATATTTACGCTTCATTATTCTGCTGTTACCCTATCCTTCCCCATTCTTCTTCCTCCCTTCTCTACCTCCTCTCCTCTTCTCTCTCCCCTCTCTCCCTCTTTCCTCCTCCCTCACCTCCCCCACCTCTCCCTGGTCTTAAATGCGTCACGGTGTTACGTTACGGGAGCTAAAAGTGACGCAAACACAGAGGGTAAAAAATGACGAGAAAATGACTGAGTGGCTGGGTTTGTTTAGAGAGAGAGAGAGAGAGAGAGAGAGAGAGAGAGAGAGAGAGATTAATAAAAGAGAAACAAGCAAAACATTCTCTCTCTCTCTCTCTCTCTCTCTCTCTCTCTCTCTCTCTCTCTCTCTCGCTAAATGGGTGTATGCAGAGTGGGTGTGAATCATTAACAAGGACTCTCCATTATCACCTTCCCCTCCCCCCCCTCTCTCTCTCTCTCTCTCTCTCTCTCTACTGTCGTGTGTAATGGGATATTTTTGTATATATGCAGAAATATAAAGCCATATTTTGCCACTATACAAAATAACGTGGAAGAGAAGAATGAAGAGAGCGAAAAAAGAGGAGAGGAGAGGAGAGAGAAGGGAGAGGCGACCGGAGCGATGTGGAGGAGAGGAGAGGAGGGGAGAGGAGAGGAGAGGAGGGGAGAGGAGAGAAGAGGAGTAGAGAGGGAAGGAGAGGAGAGGAGAAAGAAGTCGAGCAGAGAGGGAAGGAGAGGAGAGGAGAGAGAAGAGGAGGGAGTAAAGGTGAAAACAGACAAAAAAGGAGATAGGAAAAGAAAATAAAGAATGAAAGGATGGAAAGCAAAGAAAGAGGAAGGCATGGAAGAAAATGGAAGATGTGTGAAGAATAGGGACGACATGGGGAGAAAGAAAAGAGGAAAGAAAGGAGGGAAAGAGGAGGGAAGTGAAGAGGGGAGACAAAAGAGAGAGAGAAAAAGGGAGAAAAATCGGGTAAAGAGGGAAGAAGGAAATGTGAGCGAAACAGAGGGAGGAAAGAGGAGAGACGAAGGAAAGAAAAGAACTGAGGAAGATAGAGAGAGGAGGGGAGAGAAAAGGAAGCAAGAGGAGGAGGGAAGAGGGGAGAGAAGCTTGATCTTGCCTCTATTGTACCCTTCCATTGTACCCTGCCTCACCCTGCCTTGTATCACCCTACCCTGCATCACCCTACACTGCCTCCTCCTCCTCCCTGCCTTACCTTTCCTCATCCCACACTACCTCATCTTGCACTGTCCCATCCTACCCTGCCTAAACCTACCTCACCCTACCCTGCTTCCCCCTCCTAACCCCACCCTATACTGCCTAACCCTACCTTATCCTACCCTGCTTACCCTGCCCTGCCTTATCCTACACTGCCTCACCCTAAACCTACTTCACCCTACCCTGCTCACCTCACCCTGTCTTATCCTGCCCATCCTCACCCTCACTCTCTAAATAATCCCCCATTTCAAGACATGCAAGCAAAATAACAGAATATAATTCTCAACAGAAATAAAATACAACAAATGACACTGCATAATACAACAGTAAAATACAGTACAAAATATACAGCAAAATACACCGTCAAATAATCCATACTGTGCTGGGAATTAAACAGTAATATTTCTTATCCAGGTTACCTTTGTGGAGGTGAAGATTACCTGGACAGAAAAATGCAATCATCATAACTCCCAGATTAAGTGCTAATGTAATGATTAAAAGTGTACATGTACGTGACACACACACACACACACACACACACACACAACGTAATGTCAGGTAAGGAAGGTCACATTTATTTTAGTTATTTACATGATAATAATTTTCATGTACACTCTAACCTTGATCATTTATTCCTGCCTAAGCCTCTCTATTACTACCTAATTTTTTCTGCCTGACCTCTTGCCTTTCCTGCCTCTCTCTGCCCGTCTTCCTTCCTCTTTCACCTTCTGCCTGTCTATTCCTTTCCCCGCCTCCCTCACCCTGTCCAATCCTCTCCTCCACTTACTCGTACTCTCCCTACCTTCTTTCAAATCCCCCTTCCTTACTCTTCTCTGCCAGTTTCCTTTTTTTCCATTTCTCTGCCTCACTCTCCCTGCCTGTCTGTCTGCCTGAGTGGCCCAGCAGTGCTTGACGTGTGTAGTTTGCTACTTCGTGTGACAAATGGAATTTCAAGTACCTCAGATGACACCACTTTGCATGACAGTTCTCTCTCTCTCTCTCTCTCTCTCTACCTATCTACTTCCCACTGAAGTTACTATCCTGCTCTCTGCCTACCTGCCTACATGCCTCTCTCCAAAATTACCTACATTCATACCTGTCCCCCTCTCAGCCTGCCTAACTCCCTCCCTCTCTTCCTGCCGATCCGTTTCTCTCCCTGCCTCCCTACCAACCCTCCCTGCATCTCTGTCTCGCCAACTACATGTGTTCCACCTCCCTATCCACCTACCTCCCTACCAATCTCCCTGCCTACCTCTCTTCCCCCTTCCTTCCCTATTCTCCTCACCTACATGAGTTCCACCTCCCTATCTCCCTCCCTGCCTCCTTCCCTCCCTGCCTCCCCACCTATGTGTGCTCCACCCCACTATCCACCTACCACCCTATCTCCCCACCTGCATGTGTTTCACCCCAATGTCTGCCTGCCTCCCTGCCTGCCCCCGTCCTTACCTCCCCACTCCCATGTGTTCCTCCTCCCTGTCTACCTACCTTCCTACATATCTCCTTGCCTGTCTGCCTGACCCAACAGTGCGTTAGGTAAGGAGTCTGCTGCTGTGTGTGACAAATTGATGTTTAAGTAACCCAGTTGACACCATTATGCCTATCAATCTCTCTCTCTGTTTATCTATCTATCTCTCTACAAAAAAAAAAAAAAAAAAAAAAAAAAAAAAAACCCTTCCCTCTCATCGTCCAGTGTAGCCTCAATTTCCCTTTCATGCCACCATCATCACATCATCACCCTCTTCCCTGCCTATTATTAACAATTTTACACTACTATGCTTTAGGCTTTTATTCCCTCTCTATTACTACCCTCTTTTTATCACCTCTACTCTTCCTTTATTATTACATTTTTACCCTTGGTCTGTCTCTGCCTCACCATTTTTATTTTTCTCTGTCTTTATTTCTACTCACACAGTCGATCAAGAATATTGTTATAGAGAAACGTCTTTGTCATTTCAGTCTTCCATCTCGCCTGTGATTTTATTCAGCACCGGCGCCGTATTCTCGTCGGGTATGGAGGCTTCTTGGCACCTCTTCCTAAGCGATTTATTTTGGGATATGGCTGGTTAATATCCTTTTTTATTTTATTTATGCAGAACATGGCGATGTTTGAAGGATTTATGTAACACAGAATGGAACAGTATGGTGTAATAAACAAAATAAATCGCTTAGGAAAGGTGCTAGGGAGCTGCCTTACCATTAACCCATTTACAATTACAAGTTTATCTTCACCTGAATGATATCGTAGGCCACAATCACCAACTAATTAAAAAAACACGTCATTGCAATAACTGTGAGAATGATGCAACCACTTCAGTCTCAGGACGTATTTTTACACCCGCGTGCGTGATGGTGTGGAGGGATAAGTGTGTGTGTGTGTGTGTGTGTGTGTGTGTGTGTGTGTGTGTGTGTGTGTGTGTGTAAACTGGGCCACGTAACAAGCCCTTCTGCCTCCTGTTAGACAAGCAGGTGAGAGTAAACACAAATTACTTCACCAAGACAAGTTACGAAGCTCAACAGAATAAATTAAAGGCAACAGGACTTCCTTTCCAAAGAGGCCACAAGTCAGTGTGAAGGGGGTAATGGAGACTGCCTGTACCCGCTGCCTAACACCGCCTGCCTCACACAACACCTGCCTCACACACAACACCTGCCTCACTCACAGCACCTGCCTCACACACAACACCTGCCTCACACACAGCACCTACCTCACACACAACACCTGCCTCACACACAACACCTGGCTCACACACAGGTAATAAACACGTCTGGCCACACTGTCGGTAAACAATAACAAAATATCATCCTACTGACAGCGGTAATACTGACTGTCTAATTACACCGTTATGCTCTAGTTTCTTTACAATTATCAATCCATTCATTAACAAAAGTGTAAAGACAAAAAATTAATACATATACAAAGGACAATAATCAAGAAATATATACAAAGACAATAAATCAGTTGCAGGGAAAAACACGAAGACAAAGAACATGGGAAGAGATCGACGATAAGAAAAGGTTGATTTAATAGACATACATGACCGAAAAGACGGTGAAAGAATAAAAGAAAAAACTGAGACAGAAATGACTGAAAACCGAAAGAAAGAAACAAAAGAATGACTGAGGGTAGGCAAAGAAAAGGAAAGAAAAATGAAAATAAAGGCAATGAATATACACACAAGCGACAGAATGTATAACAGCCTAAACAACAAAACAGTTTTAAAAAGGCAGACGTAAAAGACTTGAGAGAGAGAGAGAGAGAGAGAGAGAGAGAGAGAGAGAGAGAGAGAGAGAGAGAGAGAGAATTATCAAATAAATAAGACAGATACAAGATCATTTCCCTTTCCCTTCACCTCCCAAGTCCAACACACAAACTGCTGATTCCCTGCCTTGCCCTGTCCTGCTCTTCTTTACCCTACCCTACCCTACCCTACCCTATCCTTCCCTGCCCAACCTTACCTTGCCCTGCTCTACCCTGTCCTGTCCTGCCCTTCCCTGTCCTACTCTACCCTGCCCAAAGTTCCCATCCACTCCTTCCCACCCACTCCTTTTCTATTCATATTCTCTTTCCTTTCCTCCAGGCCTCGCTAAAACACCGCTGATTTAGCCTTTAGCACGCAAGACATACTGGCATCTCTCTCTCTCTCTCTCTCTCTCTCTCTCTCTCTAACAAAGTAGACAGGCAAAGTATTCATTTGATATTCAACAGGTGTGCGAGTTACCCTTCCTCCCTCAGTTTCCTCCCCCCGCCCCCCTGTGTGTGTGTGTGTGTGTGTGTGTGTGTGTGTGTGTGTGTGTGTGTGTGTGTGTTACATTTGTTCTTTCACCTGTCTGTTGTTCCTCTCTGCCATTTTTTCCCCTCCATGTATTTTGCCATTTTTCTTCCCCACTCCTACATTTTTCCCTTTTCGCCCCTTTCACTTACCTTCCTACCCACCCTCTCACATCCATAATGTAAGCCCCAGTCAGCGCCCCCTCACAAGCGGCATAAAATGCTATGGTTACCCCTTTAAATTGTTCACAGAAAATGGGAACCAAAACAATAACAACCTGGCGCCATCTTTGTTCACCATCCGCGGGGTTATGACAGTCGTCTGTTTTAAGGTATTTCGTGACAGCGATTTTGTGTGGTACACCTTAACAATGCCCCGTATGTTTTTCAGTTTTTATTAATCTGATATCATTTTCGACATAATCATACAATATATTATTTAGGTGTAACAAGGCCAGAAGACCTCTGAGCCGGGGACATGGCGGCTTTGGTGCAAATAGCAACGGCAGTCACCACAGGAACACAACGGTGGCCAATAGGCCGCCGCATGAGCACAAAAGTGGTCAAAACAGCTCTCAGAGGACATCAATATGGTGTCTTCCTCTATATTTCACACACACACACACACACACACACACACACACACACACACACACACACACACACACACACACACACACACACACACACACTGACTGGTAAATGTAAAGCCAGTGTGTTTGCAATACTCTACACACTCAGCCACACACACGCCACCAACAATGCTGTGGTAGACGCACAGGTGACCAAAGCACCTCCTCAGAGGGCATCAGTCTGGACCAAACTCCCAATGTTAGCTATGTGCTTAAGTTTATTCTTGTACACAGGATACTTGATAATGTATTCAGTTTAGCAGAGCACCCTAGTGGTCAAGGGATTACTGACGGCTGTGTCTAACACTTATATTTTGAAAAGTATCATAAGCTGAATAAAGTATTGTGAGTTTCTCAGAATAAAACACAAAGTACAAACAAACACACACGTATCGTCCCAAAGCCTGACGAATTCATAGTGGAAAATGTGGTACTGGGGACGTGATGTGTGTGTGTGTGTGTGTGTGTGTGTGTGTGTGTGTGTGTGTGTGTGTGTGTGTGAGAGAGAGAGAGAGAGAGAGAGAGCGAGAGCGAGCGGGGAGTATTAGCCACTTTGTGTCTGTCTGTCTGTCTGTCTCTCTCTCTCTCTCTCTCTCTCTCTCTCTCTCTCTCTCTCTCTCTCTCCTGCAAATCACACCAAGGGCAGCTCGAGCCACACATCCCTATGGGACGGGGGAAACACCAACAAAAATTGTATTCTGATTTAAAGCTGTGTGGGTAGATGTGTATGTCTGTGCGTGTGTGTGTAGGTAGGCGAGGGGTGGGTGTAACTGGGTGTAAGTGGGTGTGGGAAGACGTGTGTGGGAGTGGGTGGGTGTGGAATGGGTGAAGGTGGGTGTGGGAAGAGTGAAGGTGGGTGTAGGAAGGTGTAGGTGGGTGTGGTTGGGGTGAGGGAGAGGTTTGATTGGGTGTAGGAAGGTGCAGGTGGGTGTGAGAGGAGAGTTGATGGGTGTCAGTGTAAATGGAAGTAGTTTAGTTTAGGTTGGTGAAAAAAAGCGTGTAAAAAGAGTGAAAGGGAAGAGTGGAGAGAGCAAAAATGAGGGCACACACACACACACACACACACACACACACACACACACACACACGTGGCTCTATCATGGTGTTTGCTATTAATATTACACCGGATTTATTACTGCACTGAATATATCGCTGGCCTGACGTGTGCGTGGGTGGGGGAGGGATGGTAATTTGTGTGTTTGTGTACATGTTTAGGATAACGTGTGTGTGTGTGTGTGTGTGTGTGTGTGTGTGTGTGTGTGTGTGTGTGTAACCTAAAATCTGCCTCAGCTTACGATCAATGGTGTGTACTTTTGACGGGGAAAGAAAAGTAAGTCAATTACAACAGAAATGAAGGAAATACAGTACATAACCCAGACAAAAGTGAATGCATTGCGGTATCATAAAACAGTGAATTATTTATTATATAAAAACCAATGAATGTATTACAGCAGCAAATTTATCATTACATTGGTTGGTATTTGCGTTGGATTAAAAGATAACAAAACCCGTTGTCAACAATTAGTGAAGGTTTAGGTGGTAGGCGGGATGAGTCCATGAAAGCTGGCCAATTATTACACCTTTACCTACCATTATTATTATTATTATTATTATTATTATTATTATTATTGTTTTGTATTTTATTGGTGCTGACGCCATGCCATTTCTTCAGCTTAACCCCTTGACTCCCATGACGTATTGTGCACTGTATTACTGCTGGGTACACACGCTGTTATTTACCTGTGCACACACCCCTTGACTCCCATGACGTATTGTGCACAGTAGTCCTGCTGGGTACACACGATGTTATTTACCTGTGCACACACCTACAGTAATGAAGGCGGTCATGAACCATGTAGCCAACTCCTTATTAAAATGTCTCTCTCCTCCGGGATTAAGGTGTTAGGTTATAGATAGATAGATAGATGGATTGATAGACAGATAGACACAGATGTTACTGATGCCCACTATGTCGATAATAAAACGATACAGATGTCATACAAGAAAATGTTAAGGTGGAAAACGTAGACTAAATCAGTAAGGAACAGGTGATACGAAGCCGCCTATGCCATCTGGAATACCAACCTGACTGACAAGGATAGCACGCACAAAATACCTCACGCAACCGTCACTTTTACATCCAGGTCCCTATTTTATGTACTAGGTAACGAACACACTTGTGGTGGTGTGTGTGTGTGTGTGTGTGTGTGTGTGTGTGTGTGTGAGAGAGAGAGAGAGAGAGAGAGAGAGAGAGAGAGAGAGAGAGAGAGAGATACAAAGCGGTGGCAAATACACAATTGTCATTTTTCGTGCCAACACAGCTGACGAAATTACCAGCCAAACAGATACACCAAAATGGACGGAAAATTATTGTGTGTGGCCTGAACACCCGTGAATATTTTATTACCTGTATACCTATCTATCTATCTATCTATTTACCTGGCGTGAACACCCGTGAATATTTTATTGCCTGTATACCTATCTATCTATCTATCTATTTACCTGGCGTGAACACCCGTGAATATTTTATTGCCTGTATACCTATCTATCTATCTATCTATCTATCTGGCCTGAACACCCGTGAATATTTTATTGCCTGTATACCTATCTATCTATCTATCTATCTATCTGGCGTGAACACCCGTGAATATTTTATTACCTGTATATCTATCTATCTATCTATCTATCTATCTGGCCTGAACACCCGTGAATATTTTATTACCTGTATACCTATCTATCTATCTATCTATCTATCTGGCGTGAACACCCGTGAATATTTTATTACCTGTATACCTGTCTATCTATCTATCTATCTATCTGGCGTGAACACCCATGAATATTTTATTGCCTGTATACCTATCTATCTATCTATCTATCTACCTATCTATCTGGCGTGAACACCCGTGAATATTTTATTACCTGTATACCTATCTGTCTATCTATCTATCTATCTGGCGTGAATACTCGTGAATATTTTATTACCTACATGCCTATCTATCTATCTATCTATCTGGCGTTAACATCCATGAATATTTTATTACCTATTACCTATCTATCTATCTATCTCTATTTATCTGGCGTGAACACCCATGAATACTTTATTACCTATATACCTATCTATCTATCTACCTGGCGTGAACACCCATGAATATTTTATTACCTATATACTTGTCTATCTATCTCTCTATCTATCTACCTATCTATCTGGCATGGACACCCATGAATATTTTATTACCTATATATATACTTGTCTATCAATTTCCTACCAACTTGTCTACCCACCTCCCTCCCTCCCTCTCTATCTATCTATGTATCTACCTGCTTTACCCACCTACCTCCCAGCAACCCATCAGTCTATCTCTCAGTCAGTCTATGATGCAATCCTGTGATACTCCATCAGTAGCGTAGGGGCCTGGGGCTAGGCTACGTGGTCCACACATTAAACATTATACCAATCAGTCGCTCCTCAGTGGCATATGAGATCAATGAACGTCACCCACACCAGTAAGCCATACCATGTTGGGGCGCCTTATTCCACTACACCACACCAGTAAGCCATACCATGTTGGGGCGCCTTATTCCACTACACCACACCAGTAAGCCATACCATGTTGGGGCGCCTTATTCCACTACACCACACCAGTAAGCCATACCATGTTGGGGCGCCTTATTCCACTACACCACACCAGTAAGCCATACCATGTTGGGGCGCCTTATTCCACTACACCACACCAGTAAGCCATACCATGTTGGGGCGCCTTATTCCACTACACCACACCAGTAAGCCATACCATGTTGGGGCGCCTTATTCCACTACACCACACCAGTAAGCCATACCATGTTGGGGCGCCTTATTCCACTACACCACACCAGTAAGCCATACCATGTTGGGGCGCCTTATTCCACTACACCACACCAGTAAGCCATACCATGTTGGGGCGCCTTATTCCACTACACCACACCAGTAAGCCATACCATGTTGGGGCGCCTTATTCCACTACACCACACCAGTAAGCCATACCATGTTGGGGCGCCTTATTCCACTACACCACACCAGTAAGCCATACCATGTTGGGGCGCCTTATTCCACTACACCACACCAGTAAGCCATACCATGTTGGGGCGCCTTATTCCACTACACCACACCAGTAAGCCATACCATGTTGGGGCGCCTTATTCCACTACACCACACCAGTAAGCCATACCATGTTGGGGCGCCTTATTCCACTACACCACACCAGTAAGCCATACCATGTTGGGGCGCCTTATTCCACTACACCACACCAGTAAGCCATACCATGTTGGGGCGCCTTATTCCACTACACCACACCAGTAAGCCATACCATGTTGGGGCGCCTTATTCCACTACACCACACCAGTAAGCCATACCATGTTGGGGCGCCTTATTCCACTACACCACACCAGTAAGCCATACCATGTTGGGGCGCCTTATTCCACTACACCACACCAGTAAGCCATACCATGTTGGGGCGCCTTATTCCACTACACCACACCAGTAAGCCATACCATGTTGGGGCGCCTTATTCCACTACACCACCAGGCGTAATATTAATTTACCATCCCACTGCATGCTAACACGGTCACTCTGATATAACAAACTAGACGGAAAACACTCCCAGCCTGGCGTGAAGAGTTATGAATAATTTACATAGGCTTAACAACACACACACACACACACACACACACACACACACACACACACACACACACACACACACACACTCCTCTACCAATTCCAAACACCATGCCACTCTCCAGAAATAAGTGTATTATGCCAACCCCGTCTGCCAACAGCAATAGAGATAATGAGGGTGCCTTGTGCCATCCTAGGGCTGGCAGGGAGCCTAAGTGAACCCTTTACATACTCAACGGCGTCTGTCAGCAGGAACAAGCACCACGCAGATTTCATTTTATTATTATTATCATTATTATTTATTTATTTATTTTTTCCTGGCGAGAATACACTATAACATTGTCCACGGAATTATTTTTTTGTTTTTCAGACAAGGTATGCTTTTAAAAAATGAAAATTCTCTGAAAACTGTGCAGATGACTTATGTTTTTTAATCTCTCTCTCTCTCTCTCTCTCTCTCTCTCTCTCTCCAGTTGATATATTTTTTCCCCATTCTTCTCTCTCTCTCTCTCTCTTTCTCTCTCTCCAATTGATATATTTTTTCCCCATTCCATTAAAACTTGTGCTCTCAGTTGCCAAGAAAAAGATACTTGGTGCAGGAGAGAGAGAGAGAGAGAGAGAGAGAGAGAGAGAGAGAGAGAGAGAGAGAGAGAAGGAATGTATAGCGAACCATCCTATTCACTTATGAGCTGAAAATGCGTAGTTAATGACCCGTGAAGGAGGGAGAGAAGGAGGGAGGGAGAGAATAATGTTAGGAGGGAGGAAGGGAGAGGAACAGGGAGGGAGGGAGGAAAGGAGGACGGAATGGAGGGAGGGAGGGAGAGGAAACTGCGAGGGGAAACAGGGAGGAGGGGAAGAAAGGGGGGCGGAAGGAAGGAAAAGGAGGAGGAGGAGGGAGAGGAAACAGGAAGGGAGGGAAGGACGAGGGATGGGAGGTATAGACGGAGGAGGGACGAAGGGAGATGGTATGGAAGGCAAGGTGAAGGGAGAGAAAGAGGGAGGGAAGTAGGAAGGTACGAGACAGGGTGAGAATTAGGGAAGGGAAACAGAGAAAGGGAGGAAAGGTAGGAAAAGACGGAGGAGGGAGGGAGGGAGGGACAGGGTACGGAAGGGGATGTGAAGGGAGAGGAGGGAGGGAGTGGGAAGGTACGCGAGAGGAGGGGAATTAGGGAGGAGAAACAAGAAAATGGAAGGAATGGAAGAGGAAGGGAGGAAAAGAGGGAGGTGGGATGGAAGAAGGGAGATGGTATGGAAGGGGAGGTGAAGAGGGAGAAGGAGATGGGATGGGAGGAGAAAGGTGACGAGGAAGAGAGATGTATGGAAGGGGAAATGACGGGAGAGAAGGAGGGAGACGAAAGATGAAGAGAATTAGGGATGGGAAACAGGAAGGAAGGGGTGAAAGGAAGGAAAGGAGGAAAAGAGGGAGGTGGGAGGGAAGAAGGGAGATGGTATGGAAGGGGAGAAGGAAAGATGATATTGAAGAAGACGAGGTGGAGGGAAGGAGATGGTACGGCAGGGGAGCAAGAGCAGGGAGGAAGGGACGGAGGGAAAGAGGAAATCATCATCATCTTCATCACCATCATTATCATCATCATCATCATCATAACTCCACTGGTACAATCGGCGTGGTTACGATACAAGGGAAATATTTATAATGAGTTTTCACTGATTTTTACCATAAGCATGCACTGGTGACAGTCTTGACGGAATTTATTATTAGTAGTATTAGTATTAGATTTATTATTTGCTGGGCCTCTCTTCTGCCTGCCTGCTTGCCCCCCCCCCCTCTCTCTCTCACATATTTTGGTTGTCGTATGAGTGAAGATAAAAATATAAACAAACAATACTATAAACAACTTAAATCCTTCAGTATAAGATCGCTGGCCTCAGCAGAAAGGTCCAGAAAAAAGTACACACACACACACACACACACATCACTATACGATATGGGTTAATGGAGGGCCAGTGACCCCTTCAGTACGAGAGGCTGTCGCTAAGTTGACCCAAATCGTGGGCAGGACACAAGACCACAGTAACAACAGGCGTTAGGACACGACAACAGGTTAAGGTCAAGAGAGAGAGAGAGAGAGAGAGAGAAAAAAAAAAGGGAATTTGGGAACAAGAAAGGGGGACGGGAAGGATGGGTGGTGAGATAGTGAGTGAGAAAATAAGTGAGGGTGAAAATTGGGTGAGTGAGTGAGAAGTGAGTGAGTGAGAGAAGAGTGAGTGAGAAGTAAGTGAGAAATGAGAGAAAAGTGAGTGAGAAGTGAGAGAAAAGTGAGTGAGAAGTGAGAGAAAAGTGAGTGAGTGGGAAGTGAGTGAATGAAAAAGAGTGAGTGAGTAGTGAGTGAGTGAGAGTGAGAAGTGAGCGAGTGAGACGTGAGTGAGTGAATGAGAAAATGAGTAAGTGTTAGGATGCAAAGGAATGAGAAAAATAAACAACGTGGGACGAGGCTTAAAACTGGAATGGATAAAAGAAATGGCTGCTAATTAGCGACACGAGAGAGAGAGAGAGAGAGAGAGGTTGCCATGGTAACGGGAGACTAAAGTGTAAACAATCAGCTCCGTAGACGCCATGTACTGTACTTAGGAATAATATTCATAATTGATCTTAAACTAATTTCTTCTACGATACACAAGTCTCTTTAGTAATTAACTGATAACTCTGGCTGTATCTGTGACTTTAATATTTATTATGGTGTGGCTATGAACTGCTTAGCACTTGTATCATTGATATTACTATTATAAACCAATAATCTTATACCTAATATACGCTAAGAAAGTTTATGAATAGCATATCACAGAAAGTATTTATAAAAGATCTTGTCACATTATCTCGACATACAAGTATGGTACCATGGCAAATATTTATAAAGGATCTTAAGCCACATTTTTGGACATAAATATGGTACCGGAACAAGTATTATAAAGGATCTTAATCCACATATTTTCAACACATGTATACCATAAGAGGTGTTTATAAAGGATCTTAAGCCACAATTTTCCGACATGTGTGTGTGCCACCACAGGAAGTATTTATAAATGATCTTAAGCCACAATTTTTCAACATATAAGTGTGCCACCACAGGAAGTATTTATAAATGATCTTAAGTAACAATTTTTCCGACACGCGTCTAAAAGTTAATCTCTTCAGCCCGAGGACGTGATTTGTCTTTTCTTCCTTTCTTTCTGTATTTTTTACCTGGCCCCGAGGCTACTACTGAACCAAGGCGTGGGCGTGTGTTAGTGGCGTAGTTAATAAATACTTTATCTAACACCTTTATGTCAAACAGTCTCTCCTGTGTACAATAAAATCACCGTAAGTATTAAGAATATAATGATAACAACGTCAAGGTAGTGCAGAGGATAAGATAATTTATACATATACTCTGCCTAACAGTTAACTCCTTTACTATGATGCCTCCTTTACTCTTTTGTTAGTGATATACACACCAGTAAAATATAATGTACCAAGCAACTCTAATAGTAAAGCAATTAATTAAAATATATCCAGCCATACGGTTCCAAGAATCTATTATAAGAGAAACAGATCCACTAAATATAATAAGAACAAAACACATCCTCAAGCTATACGGCTGAAAAAATAAAATAAAATAAAATAAAACTCCCAGACAGTGATTTATGATAAAGAATAACTGATAAGGAGACTTGGTTATGGTATTAATGGTTCTGATAATTTGTAAACAACACTCCTGCCCTGCCAGCGATGGAAATGACGTCACGTGATTACAGACACACTCAGGCAGACAGAACAGCAGAAATAGAACGAAATTTTGTGTTTAAACAGTGATCAAATAAACGAATAATACTCTGAGGCAAATTAATGTGTAATGAGAGAGAGAGAGAGAGAGAGAGAGAGAGAGAGAAGCGACACTAAGATAAAGGAAAAGCGAGGGGGATCGGAAGGATGAGAGGTGAGGGAAGCAGAGAAAAAAAAAATGAGAACACAGAATGGTAGACGAGAGAACGGAGGGAGAGGGAGGAAGGTAGGAAAGGGAGACGAGAGAAGGAGAGAGGAGGGAGAGATGCGGTTCTGATAGGCAAAAGTTGATAAATGGTGAATGGAAGCAATCGGCTGTAAGAAGAGAGGGAGGGTGAGATGGATGGGTAAAGGAGAGAGAGAGAGAGAGAGAGAGAGAGGGGGGGGGATTTTCATCATATTTATGGAGTTAACGTGGGATATTTAATACAAACTTCAACAACTGACCTTCCTTACCCTTTTTCCTAGCCCTCCTTACCCAGTCACACACACACACACACACACACACACACACACAAAGGTACCACACACTAACAATCGCCTCTGGGAGTGGCAAAAATAAAATATAAAAGAAGTTATGGTAATGAAGGTTTCCATTCTCTACGCAAGTCTGTTTGCATCCCAAAACCGAAAATAGGGACCTGGAATGTAGGTGGACGGTTGTGCATGATAATCCGAGGGAATGTTTGGTTGTGTTTGTCGCTTGTATATATTTATGACTGTGTGACTGTACTCTGGCCGCATTATACTGCCGGTGTATGTTGAGTTCAGGTTCGATACTTGTTACTTCTCCCGCACTCACTTCCTCACCATCTAATTCTTCTACTGTCCTTCTCCGGCCTTCTAACTTGGCCGCAAATATCACAACAGGTGTTTGTCCTGTCACTCACGCTGACAAGGTAGTACAGGAAAAATTTATGCAGAAAAAAAAAAAAGTACAGGTGGAATTTGTAGTCAGCCTCTTCACAAATCAGCTGGTAACACTGTGCTTTGTACTCCTCGCAAATCAGCTGGTAACATTGTGCTTTGTACTCCTCACAAATCAGCTGGTAACATTGTGCTTAATACTCCTCACAAATCAGCTGGTAAACATTGTGCTTTGTATTCCTCACAAATCAGCTGGTAACATTGTGCTTAATACTCCTCACAAATCAGCTGGTAAACATTGTGCTTTGTATTCCTCACAAATCAGCTGGTAACATTGTGCTTTGTACTCCTCACACTGAGTAAGTTCTTTGTATCCCTACACAAATTATCCACAACTCTTGTATCATTTTGTACCCTGGTACTGAATTTCGTCTTTGTATTCCGTTGCAGCCACCCACCACCGTGCCTCTGCAATCAACGCTGCCCCTGTGGTGACCCGGGCGGTGTTCAGGCCGCATGTAAACAACAGCAGGTGGTCGCCCCGGCAACGTAAACAAAACCCAGCACCAGGATTGGCCCACGTGACATGACTACACCACACCTCTCTGACCCAGTGGCCACAGCCCCCACGCTAACGTTATACTGTATAGCGTATAATTTGTATATTGGTCCTGTGTCTGCATGTTTGTTATCTAGTTCCATTTATAATATTTACGAGCATCATCGTTTTCTAATTAGTCCATCCACCAATAGTAACTTTTCTGCTTGTGTGCATGAAGGTGTAGTTGTCCACATAAATACCGATTCACTTCAGGGCAATAAATAACAAGGACGTGAACAATGACTCTGGAATACAACTGATGCCATCTTTGGAGCCCAGCATACTTTTCAGAATATTATGTACGACTTTCATAATCGTTCGATATTATTGTCCACACCTAAAACTATACACACACACACACACACACAGTATACCCTATGGCGTAAGAGGAGGGGGGAGGGGGTTGGCTTGAACACGCCAGGCGTGGGCCAGCTGCTGTGCTAAACACGTTCAAGACGTGATTTATGGATCCTGATGGGCAGCTGATGTGTACGGTCAAGTAACACCATTTTTGTCACTGGGGAACTGACCCGCCCCATCCAATGATTTACACACGGGTATAAACACTGAAGGCTTTTGTCACTGGGGAACTGACCCGCCCCATCCAATGATTTACACACGGGTATAAACACTGAAGGCTTTTGTCACTGGGGAACTGACCCGCCCCATCCAATGATTTACACACGGCTATAAACACTGAAGGCTTTTGTCACTGGGGAACTGACCCGCCCCATCCAATGATTTACACACGGCTATAAACACTGAAGGCTTTTGTCACTGGGGAACTGACCCGCCCCATCCAATGATTTACACACGGGTATAAACACTGAAGGCTTTTGGAGCTCGCTATAGGATGAAAAGTGTATGTAAGAAATTTTGTATGGATGGCATGCTCCTTCATTCTCTTAAATGTCCGCTCCGGGTGGAATCGAACCCAGGTCAGGAGGATTGATAGACACTCGGGCTGCCAGAGGCCTCACTACATAGAGCCACAGGCCTTAACCACCCAACTGTCCTTACTAAATTGTCGACATTAAATTAATGTTGATACAAACGATACACACACACACACACACACACACACACACACACACACACACACACACACACACGCACACACACACACGCACACACACACACGCAGAGAGAGAGAGAGAGAGAGAGAGAGAGAGAGAGAGAGAGCATGTGGGAACAGATGAAGGGAGATGGATAGCAGAATGGACTGCAAGGCTAACAAGTGGGGGAAGACGGATGGTGATGGTGAGAGGGAGAAGGGGAGGGAAGGAAGGTGGGGGTGAGAGTGGGTGGGGGGGAGAGGGGTGAAGGGCTGATGGGTGGGGGTTGGAAATGAGGGGGAGGAACAGGGGATATGAGAGCGTGAGGGTAGGGTGGGAGAGTGGGGGGTGAGGGTGGAATGGTGGGGGAAATGAGGGTGGGTGAGTGGTTAATGGGGGACAGATGGGTGAGATGTGAGGGTGTTGGATGAGGGGGTCTGTCCTAAGCTGAATAAAAGGTTTGAGAGTAACACTGAAGTTTTACACACACACACACACACACACACACACACACACACACACACACAATTCTCAAAAATATTTCATGTATTCTTCCCTCCGTTTTTCTTTCACAGTGCAAAAGATTTTCAGAAATATAAAATAAACAAAGTTGTATATAAAAAAAAAAAAAAAGTAAAAGGATGAATGATTTCACGGCGCGCTTCACGCCTCGACTTTATCCCGGTGTTTTAATGAGAGAGAGAGAGAGAGAGAGAGAGAGAGAGAGAGAGAGAGAATTCCTTAATCCCTTGCCTCCGGCGCCTTATTTTAATCAGGGTACCATCAGAGAATTAACTTATAAATAGCGTATACTTATGGAGGGGTTAATGAAGGCTGCATCCAACCCATTATATTCCACACATCTCCTGTCAGCATGATAACATCGTGTGGCGGTAGCAAGGGGTAGCTATACATAATATCACTACACTGGACCTGTTTACACAATTACATACCCTAATTACTGGATATTTATTTTTATTATTACTATCACTATACTGTACGTGTTTACACAATTACAGACCCAAATTACTGGATATTTATTTTTATTATTATTATCACTGTACTGTACGTGTTTACACAATTACACATCGAAATTAATGGGTATTTATTTTTATAATTGCTATTTCGTATCTTATTCTCTCTTTTATCCCTATGTCTCTGTCTGTTCTCTGTCCCATTCATTATTTCTGTTCCTGTCTTTTCCCTCGCTTCTATTTACCTTCTTTACCAATATTACATTTTTATATCAGTTCCTCCTCCTTCATTTTACACCCTCTCTCTCTCTCTCTCCCGCTCTCTCTCTCTCTCTCTCTCTCCTGTTTGTCTTGCCTCCATCTATCATCACTATTGCCTCTCTTCCCTCTCTCTCCTCTCCCCTCCCTCTCCTCCGTCTCGCTCTTTTCTCTCCACTTCTCCCCATCTGTGTTTGACTTTCTCTCTTCCCTCTTGACAAGGCTGTACAGTATTTCATTTATTATTTTTTATTATCGTACTGTGTCTGTCTCTATCTATCTATCTATCTACTTATCTATCTACCCATCCATCCATTTATCTATCTACCTATCTATTATCTATCTCCTTCAGCAAAATATTTAGTGTTAATGAAGTGGATAGTAACCGCACTACCTATTCAGCTGCATGCTATCCTTGACACTTACAAAGATGACAACAGGTGTACAGTACAAAGGTGATGGTGAAAGAGAGGGTGAGGGTGAGAGCGTGGGTGAGGGTGAGGGAGAGGGTGTGGGAGAGGTAGGAGGATGAGGGAGGTAAAATAAGGGCGAGGGAAAGGAAGAGGGTGATGGTGGTGGCGGCGTGTGTGGGAATATTCAAGTGTTCTGAGCCCCACACCATGCCAGTGGGGATCTGTACGTATTTACCTCTGTGTGTGTGTGTGTGTGTGTGTGTGTGTGTGGTAGAGGTTGGGTGTGGTGGTGGTGGTACAAAGGTCAAGGTTAAAACTGTTTACTGATACAATCTGGTCATCATGTATACAATCTTACTGCTGTCCCTGCCTTATATCTCCTATTTTTTTTATTTTATTGCTATCATTTTCCCTCTCCCTATACTTCAGCTCCTCTCACACTTTGTCTCTCTCTCTCTCTCTCTCTCTCTCTCTCTCCTAATCTCCCTGCCTTTGTTCCCGCCTCTCTCCCTGGCAAACAAAGGGATATTTTCTATCAGTGAAGGCCAGACGGGAAGGAAGAGAAGAAAAGATGGCAGAGGAGAAGAAGGAGAGGCAGACACGGAGGAGAAGAGAGGGGCGGAGAGAAGTGCGAGAGGGAGAGGAAAGGGGAAAAGCGGGGAGGGGAGATGGAGAGGGAGAAGGAATGAGAGGAAGAGATGGAGGAACAATGAGCGTCGTGGAGAGGATAGGAGAGAAAGGAGAGGGAAAAGAAAAAGCATGGAGGAAGAAAAGAGATAGAGAGGATCAGGAGAGAGGGGAGAGGGAGGGAAGGTTAGGGGTGAGGTGGGAGGTAGGGAGTGAGAGAATAGAGAATAGGGGAGACTGTGATATAGAATGAAGGTGAGGGGGGAAGAGACAGGTTGGATAAAGAGGAAAAAGAATAAGAGGAGAAGGAGGAGGAAGAAGAGGAGGAATACAGAGGGAAGAAAGTAAGGGAGAAGAAAAAAGTGGAGGAGGCTAAACGAGAAGGGGAAAGGAAAAACATGACACGTAAGGAAAAAGTAAAGGGAAACGGAAAGAAGAAATTTAGCGAAGAGGAGAAGGAAGATGCTGAAAAAATGTAGGAATGAGGAAGAAAGGAATGGAAAAAGGAAGCGGTAAGTAGTTGAGGACAAAGAAGAGACGTAAAGAGGAGGAAGTAATGAAGCGGGACGGAGGGAGGGGGAAGGAGAGGAAGAAAAGGTGAAAAGAGGGAGAGGACAGGAAAATGAAGAAACTTAAGGAGGAAGATTTGTAAGACGAGAGGAGATATGAGGAGGGAGGAATAAGAAAGAATTGAGAGGAGGAGAAGAAGATAAGGAGGAAAGACAAATAACTTAAGAAAGAAGAAAGCTGAAATGAAAGATGGAGGAGAGAAAAAAAACGAAGAAGAAAGTCTAGGAAAAGGAAGAAGACGAGAAGAAGGGAAAGCCAGAAGGAGGAAGGGACAGGGGAAGGGACAGGAAGAATAAAAGCCTGGCTGTCTAATGAAATTCCTTGGTTTGTTTTCCTCCTGATTGCTGACACTCCCCCCCCCCCACCTCTCTCTCTCTCTCTCAATTATATTCTCAATATTTTATCATTCACTAAATACTCTCTCTTAATTTTTTCTCTCTCTCTCTCACCCAGGGTAACAACACTTCCCGCCAAAACTTAAGCCAACTTTAAGTGAATCAGGGACACAGGGAAAATTACTGTCTCCAGCACCCTAACTTTTGCCACCTGCTGAGAGAGAGAGAGACAGACAGACAGACAGACAGAGACAGAGACAGAGACAGAGAGAGAGACAGAGAGAGAGACAGAGAGACAGAGACAGAGAGAGAGAGAGAGAGAGAGAGAGAGTCTAGACAATGAAAAGTTTTGTTCCATTCTGGCTTAGTAAGAAAAGTAAGATGGGGAAAGAAAAATATGTGAAGTTGTGAGATTATGAGAGGCAAGAGTTGTGCCTAGCATGTGGAAGGAAATTACTTGCCCACTCTCTCTCTCTCTCTCAATATGAAGTGCCAGGGTGCGTCAGGTCGTGCGTGCGTGCGTGCCAGACCTCCAATATCCTGCCACCAACACCAATTACAAAAGTTAAAACCCATGAACTGAGTCACTGGTGTGTGTGTGTGTGTGTGTGTGTGTGTGTGTGTGTGTGTGTGTGTGTGTGTGTGTGTGTGAGAGAGAGAGGAGAGAGAGAGAGAACCTCCATTACGACCAATAAATTTTAAAACATCACTCACGATGGAACACACACACACAAAAAAAAAAATGCTCTTTTTACGTATTTATGAACTGGTGATTAAATGTTTTCCAATTTGCTAGAATTAGTTTTACAGTACCAGGTATATCGTCGCTCAGAGAGAGACAGAGAGAGAGAGAGAGAATAAATATGGGAACATGAAAGGAACAGAAAGTAAAACAATGAACAATAATAAAAACGAGTTTTGTCCTGCACTAAAGCCAATCAACTTTATATCAGTTAATAAAAAAATGCTAAACAAGAATATACATTTCAGGCCTAATACTGGCTCCTTAAGACAGTACAAAGGATATATAATCCTTAGACATCACACAGCCAAGAGCCTCAGAGTATCAGCATTAGCATGTATAATGAATTAAGTCTTATTTACATGTATTCCCTGTGTAAGGCTTCACAAACACCAACATTTACATTATTCATTATAGGCTGTTGTTATTTCCATCTATTGTACACACTCACCGTAATTTTGTGAAGTAACGCAACAACAACACCAACAACAACAAGTCCTTTTATTGCACTAGAACCTCAAGGCCTTTGGTAGAGTCTGGCATAATTCTTCGATTTCCAAACTGCCCTCCTACAAATTTAATCCCTCCTTCTCAGCTTTCATCTCATTACATCCTGATCGTTGGATAAGCACTGATGTAGACGGCCACTGTTCTTCTTACATAACTATTATTGTGGTTTTTCTCAGGGTTCTCTCTTGTTACCAACTCTTCCCCCTAGTCAGCAATGGCCTTCTGACCTGTACACTCGCCAGCAATAATATAGGTCCCCTCTATAGTTGTACAGATGTGAAACTCCTACAAACTACTCTGGAATGGTTGTTAGGCTCTACAGGTGTCATAAATGGGTTTCAAAAGTCATCACTCCCAGTCTCGTTATTTATCGTAATGAATTGAACTAGTATTAATGTCGGCAACTGTACATCCAGCCACATCCACTGACATGCTGGTGGCTCCTCCCTACTTATTACAGCTCGCTTCTCACAGCGTCCATCACAACAATCACAGGATGGATAGGATAAATGTGTGTGTGTGTGTGTGTGTGTGTGTGTGTGTGTGTGTGTGTGTGTGTGTGTGTGTGTGTGTGAAAAAGGTATGGAACTTGAGAAAGTTAAAAAGATGGCAAGGGATGGAAAAGGATGATTGAATTTTGCAACATGATACACTGGACGAAGGTTGCACAACGTTTGTAACATGGGTAAAATTATACTAACCCTCGGGTGTATGAAATAATAACAATAATTATAATAATAATAATAATAATAATAATAATACGAAGAAGAAGAAGAAGAAGAAGAATAGTAATAATAATAATAATAATAATAATAATAATAATGTGCATTTAGTAAGTCTGCAGTCTTGTGTCAGAGATCATACAGACAAGGATGCGTACACACAGGCTGGGATTTAATTATGATTTATAATTACCAACACCTAGATGAAAGAGTGTGTGTGTGTGTGTGTGTGTGTGTGTGTGTGTGTGTGTGTGTGTGTGTGTGTGTGTGTGTGTGAGGTCAGGCTGGCTGGGTGGACAGGAGTGAGAGGGAGTTGTGGGCATGGGGCTGGCTGGGTGGAAAGGACTGAGTGGGAGGGACGGAGGTGGGGCTGGCTGGGTGGAAAGGACTGAGTGGGAGGGACGGAGATGGGGCTGGTTGGGTGGAAAGGACTGAGTGGGAGGGACGGAGGTGGGGCTGGTTGGGTGGAAAGAAGTGAGTGGGAGGGACGGAAGTGGGGCTGGTTGGGTGGAAAGGAGTGGGTGGGAGGGACGGGGGTGGGGCTGGCTGGGTGGAAAGGAGTGGGTGGGAGGGACGGGGGGGCTGGCTGGGTGGAAAGGAGTGGGTGGGAGGGACGGAGGTGGGGCTGGCTGGGTGGAAAGGAGTGGGTGGGAGGGACGGAGGTGGGGCTGGCTGGGTGGAAAGGAGTGGGTTGGAGGGACGGGGGTGGGGCTGGCTGGGTGGAAAGGAGTGGGTGTGAGGTTGGGCTGAAAGGAGTGGGTGGGAGGGACGGGGGTGGGGCCGGCTGGGTGTAAAGGAGTGGGTGGGAGGGACGGGGGTGGGGCTGGCTGGGCGGAAAGGAGTGGGTGGGAGGGACGGGGGTGGGGCTGGCTGGGTGGAAAGGAGTGGGCAGGAGAAAAAGAAGAGTTGGTATAACTGAGAAAGAGAGAGGTACGATAGAGCTTTAATTAACTCTCAGCATAAAAAGCTCACCCAATATAATAATAAATAAATAAGAGAAAGATAATTATGAAGTATGTCCTCAGACTGAAGGGGTTATCTCTGGCAGGAAAAAAAAATCAAGACAATTTTCAGCCCCCGGCATGAAAAGATACGAAGAATGAAGTACACTGACGAAAATCATCACCACCATCATCGTAATCATCACCATCATCATCTTCAACATCATCACCACCATGTCTTCATTATCAACATCATCATCACCACCATCATCACCACCATATCCTCATAATCATCATCATCACCCTATTTCCTACTCAAGAGTTTTGGGTGAGGCAGGATCCAGAGTCAAAGAGAGAAAAAACACAGAACGTACAGCGATCAACGGCCTGGCCAAACTTTCACACACACACACACACACACACACACACACACACACACACACACACACATACACACACACACACACACCAATATCCTGTGGTCTTTTTCTCACACACACTACATTTCCGGCCGTGGATGGGGTGAGGGGTGAAGAGGGACAGAGAGGCGGGGAGAAAAAGGAAGGAGGCCATGTGTATTGTAGTGTGTACTGTAGGGTGTACTGTTGCATGTATTGTAGTCAGTATGGTAGAGTGTAGTGTAGTATGCATTGTAGTGTTTTACCGTCATCCTGTGGAAAGTGGAAAGTGTGTGTTGCAGTATGTATTGTAGTGTGAACGTTGTGTTATACCGTCATGCTGTGGTAAATGTAAGGAATGTGCTGCAGTACCAATGTATTGTTGTGCGAGTGTTGTGTTATACCGTCATGCTGTGGTAAATGTAAGGTGTTTGTTGTAGTGTGTAGTGTAACGTGAATGCTGTCATATCAGTGGACTGTGCTACCTTTGAGGTGTATGTTGGTGTATGAGTGGTGCTTTACTATAATGAACAGAGTGTATTAATAGTCTGTATTGCAGTGGGTACTGTTGTGTGTATTTTAGTGTGCACTGGAGTTGCACTGCAGTGTTGATGACGTTACAGAACTATGTGTCTCAATTTACAAACACACACAGAAACAATTACTCTCGTTACTGTAATATACATTTCCAATAAGAACGAAGAGGCGTGACAAGCCTGCGCAGTGTGTTTGTCCTTCCTGGGTAACCACATCATAGGGCAGGGCATTGGTGGTGTGTTGGTGAAGCCTGGCACTGATGCACCTTTTGTTACCAGGTACACTTGTGCTGGCATATCAACACTACTCACAACCACTTCCCGCCCTGACCTGACATGTAATATTACCCTAGTTTTGATGTCTTACTCTCCCGCTTCCTTTTACCCACTTACCCTTTCCCTTGTCCTGTTGTTTTCTTCCTCTTCGTTTCGTCTTTCTTCTGGGGTCATATTCTTCCTCTTTCTCTTAATTTTCCTCTATCTCTCACCGTTTTCCTACTGTCTCTTCATCAGACATTCTTCTTTCACTTCCCTTCGTCTTATTTTCCCTCTTGTCTTAGTCCCACTGTCTTATCTTCCTACTCCCCCCAACCTCTTACTCATGTCTTCCTCTTTCCTTCGTCTTCCATTCTTACTGTTATTCTTATCATTATTCATCATTTTTCTTTTTCTCCTGGTTCTCGTTATTCTGTTTGCATATATTTTGTCGTTATCCTTGACATTCTTTATGTTCATCCTACTAACAACCAATCTCCCTCTCCTCTCCTCTTCGTCTTATAGAAATCTTTAATCCCTTGTTCTTGTACAGGTTCATTTTGTTTCCTCCCACTTCTCCTCCATCCATCTATCTTTCACCCTTTCCTAAGCCTTCCCACTATCCTCCCTCCTCCCCACGTCCGACCCCACTTCGTCACTGCCAACATTAGGTGAGGACGGCGACCAACACCACCACACCCCCTCCACACACCGTCCTTCATGCTGTGTCCTGTCACTGAACCCCCCTCAACACCCCCCTTTCTCTCTCTCTCTCTCTCTCTCTCTCTCTCTCTCTCTCTCACACACACACACACACACACACACACACACAGTGTTAGTGTAGTGGTGTGTATGTCAGGTGTCAACATTAGCTTTGGGTTACACAGTTATTGGTTCATGACACCACCTTGACCCTCTCCATTGTGAGATTAACTTACCTTACCCCCCACCCCACCCCACCTCTCTCTCTCTCTCCCTCTCTCTATTTATTTATCTATATATACAGTATATATCACTCCCTCTCCCTGTTCTGCCCTCACTTTCACCTTTTCTCGCTTCTTTCCTTTTTCTCTCTCAACCACAAATGATACAACCAAACCACAAAATGACCAGGCTGGCCACTGAGAGAGTGTGTGTGTGTGTGTGTGTGTGTGTGTGTGTGTGTGTGTGTGTGTGTGTGTGTGTGTGTGTGTGTGTGTGTGTGTGTGTGTGTGTGTGTGTGTGTGTGTGTGTGTGTGCTGATAGGAGGAAGGGTAAAACTATAGAAATCCCCTGCAATCAGTGCTGCGTATCCAAGGTGATAACAGAGGTGGTGGGGGACAGGCGCCTTCACAACCCCTGGGCTGTACTGACTGGGATCATGGCGGCTGTGTGGCCTGACCTTAATAACAAAATGGGCAACTAGGTGGCTTGGTCGCTATGGTGCTCGTCTTATGTCTGAACAACACTGTACATCGAACTCTACATCGCTTTCAATATTCCATAACACGTTTTCCTTAGTGGTTCGTTGTGCATATTACTGGCCAATATTCTCTTCAGTTTCATTAGTGTATTGTATGTTGATATCTACAACGCCATATATAACAAACCACACAATGTTAAGGTGTAAACAGCATAATTAGTGCCTAAGGAAGTGCTGTTACCAAGCCTCCTACGCGATGCCACTTTATTTCGGCCTCTGTCTCTTGAGCTGGAGTGCGTGATCGCCGTGCAGTTTGTGGAGAGTATGCTTACACCGCCAACCATCAGTTTAGCTAATTCTAATCCAAACAACTGTCTATTACCACTGTCCTCTGTTTAACTGTCCCTGATCTATGCTTTGTATCTGGCCCACCCTCCTACACCATACCACTGTGTACTACCACTACCTTGTGTTTCACCGTACCCTCCTACACCATACCACTGTGTACTACCACTATCTTGTGTTTCACCGTCTGTCCTACCCTCCTACACCATACCACTGTGTACTACCACTACCTTGTGTTTCACCGTCTGTCCTACCCTCCTACACCATACCACTGTGTACTTGTGTTTCACCGTCTGTCCTACCCTCCTACACCATACCACTGTGTACTACCACTATCTTGTGTTTCACCGTCTGTCCTACCCTCCTTCTAACTCCTTAACACATTACGCTTTTCGCTGAGAGAAGGATGAGAGGATGAACAGACGAAGGGAAGTGAAGACAAAACTGGCAAAGAAAATATTACTAACCGCATCCCTACGAGACGTCTCCTTTACACTGAAATCGTCTTAACTCTATCGTCATCGTACTAAAGGGTCGATAACAGGAACAAGGAAGAAAACAACTAAGTAAAAAATTAATGATAAGAAGGTACAAAGGCAGATAAATGAGGGAGAATATAAAGGACTCAGGGAAGGAAATGAGCCAGCGAATATGGCTGTGTGGAGGAGAGAGAGAGAGAGAGAATGAAGGTGGTATGAAAGAGAGAAGAATACTAATCAGATCAATGCACGTGAAAGGGAAAAAATAGTACAGGTATTGATAATACTCCCTCCCTCCCTCCCTCCCTCTCTCTCTCTCTCAAATTATGTGTTGTCAGATTAAAACTTTCACCCGGCACTAATCCACGCCACATCCTGATTGGCTGACTCCTCCACACACAGATTACACCAACTGACATATAATAGATGAGAGAGAGATGGCAGAGGGGATTGGAGAGGGAATGAGGGGGAGAGAGAGGGGAGGGAGGGGAATGAAGGACAGTGGAGAGAGAACTTGAGAAGGTGGGCAGAGGAGAGGAGAGAGGGGAATGCGAGAGGGGGGAGGTAAGGGTAGAGGAGAAGAGATGAGAAGACGGAGGGAGTACACAGAAAGTACAGATAACAGGAAACCTGTTAGTCTAGACTGAGGTTATTGTTGAGGAAAAACTTATTACACTAAAGATTGAACCAACTTGTGCGAGAAAAGAATACAATAAAAAGGTGGATGGGTGAGGGGGAGAGGATAAAGGGTGGATGGGAGAGGGGAAAAAGTGGATGAGAGAGGGGAAACGGTGAATGGAAGGAAGATGGAATGGAAGTGGAGAAGGGAGAGGGTAGGTGGGTGAGTCAGGAAGTCAGTGAAACTCAGTGAGGGTAAGGGTGAGTGACAATGAGAATGACGGTAACAGTGAGTCAGGAAGTTGTGATAGTGACTGAATGTGAGAGTCGGGAAATGAAAGTAAGAGTGAAAGCGAGTCAGGAGTGAAAGTGAGTGAGGATAAGTGACCCAGGAAGTGAGTGAAGGTGAGTGAGAGTGAGTGAGTCAGGAAGAGTGAGTGATAATGAGTAAGGAAGTGAGTGAAAGTGAGTCAGGAAGTGGGTGAAAGTGAGTGAGAGTGAGTCAAGAAGTGGGTGAAATGAATGATGGTGAGTCAAGAGTGAGTGATAGTGAGACCGTGTCAAGATGTGTGCGAAAGTGATTCAGGAGGTGAGTGATAGTAAGTCTGGAAGTGAGTGAAAGTGAGTGAGAGTGAGTCAGGAAGTACTGTTTTATGAAGGGCCACAGTGCCTGCCTCTTGAACCGTCTGGCACCAGGTCTCCATCAAAACTCAAGTGCCACATTCTCTCTCTCTCTCTCTCTCTCTCTTCTGACAAATTTCTCATTCTTCATGCTAGCTGGCTTCACTCATCACATAATTATCTTCTTCTCCCCCTCCTCCTCCTCCCTCTTCCCCCCTCTCTTCCCATCTCCCTTTCCTCTTACCCCTGCCCCAGCCCTTGCCCCTCTTCATCTCCCCTCCTCTTCTCTCTCTCTCCGTTATCTAAACTCCCCACTACAATTATTCACACAGTGACAAGCTTTATCTAGGCCACTGTACACATACATCTACACACACACACACACACACACACACACACACATTGCTCTCTCTCTCTCTCTCCCTCATTTGGTCGTAAGGCCATGTAGGGTCAAGGGGAGTATGAGTCACTACCCCTTAACAACAGTAAGAGAGAGAGAGAGAGAGAGAGAGAGAGAGAGAGAGAGATTTTGCCCGTAGGCAAGAGTAAAGGGAAAGAGAGGAAATCCAACAGTCTTTTACGGTCATCACCCCCTTCCCTCCATCCCTCTCTCCTCTCTCTCTATCTCTATCTATCTGTCTGTCTGTGCATCTCTCTCTCTCTTCCTCATCCTCTTCTTTTCTTTTTGAGACCCCTTTTCCTTATACCTCTCTGTCTCTGTTTCTCTCCCTCTCTCTCCCCCCACCCTCCCGCCCTCTTTTTCACCCTACTTCATTCATTTTCATTTTTTTCTGACGTCCCTCTTCCCTCACTCTTCCTTCTTTCTCTCCTTCTCTTTAGCTCTCTCTCGTCCCTGTCCTCTCCTTCTCTCCCTCTTTCCTTTGTCTCTCTTCCCTCTGCCTCTCTCTCCCTTCCCTCTCCGCTCTCTATCTTTTTCTTCTCCTTTTCTTTCAGTGCCAATCTTTCCTCTCTCTTGTAGTGTCTCTTCTTTCCCTCTCTCTCCCATCTTCCTCTGCCTCGCTTTAATGTCTCTCTCTCCCTCCCTCTCTCTCTCTCTCTCTCTCTCTCTAACCGGGTCTCACTTTAATCTCTCGTTTCCTTCTTCTTCAACCGCTGATTGTTTCTCTCTCCCCTCTCCATTTCCCTCCCTTCCCTTCCCTAGTTACTTATTCCTTCCTCTCGTCTAGTCTCCCTCCCTGCCCTCCGTGTGTCTCCCTATCTGCCTCCCTCCCTGCCCTCCGTGTGTCTCCCTATCTGCCTCCCTCCCTGCCCTCCGTGTGTCTCCCTATCTGCCTCCCTCCCTGCCCTCCGTGTGTCTCCCTATCTGCCTCACTCCCTGCCCTCCGTGTGTCTCCCTATCTGCCTCACTCCCTGCCTCCCTCAGATGGTGAATGTATCGACTAGGAGTGTAACGAGCAGCAGTAACTGCCTGCCCAGAACTGTCCTTGTCTTAATACCAGTCTCTCTCTCTCTCTCTCTCTCTCTCTCTCTCTCTCTCACACACACACACACACACACACACACACACACACACACACACATTTCCCCCCTCTTCTTTCTGCCCATATATTTCCTTTTTTCCCTCCACTGCCATTGCTTCCCTCCATCTCTGCCATCTTCCCTTGTTTTTCCCCTCTCCCCTCCTTCTCTCCCCTCAGTTTTCCATCATAAAGGCAGTTCCAGTAATTAAAAAAAAAAGTATTTTGAGAGAGAGAGAGAGAGAGAGAGAGAGAGAGAGAGAGAGAGAGAGAGAGAGAGAGAGAGAGCAGGAATGTTTGGGAGAATGGTAATCAGGAATGGTCAGAAAATAACCAAGGAAGGAGACGACAGGAAGAAAAGGAGGAAGAGGGACTGATGGAAAACGACGGAAAATGAATGAAAACGAGCAAGATATGGAGGAGGGAGGGAGGGTGGAAGGAAGGAAGGAGGAAAAGGGAGGGAGGTGTGGAGGGTTCGGATAAAGATAGAAGGGAGAAAAAACAGGAAGGACAGAGGAAACGAACAGTGAAGGAGAGGGAGGGAGAATGAAAAATGGGAAAGGAAGGGAGGGGTGGAGGGAGAGAGGAAGGGGATGAAGGTGAGGGGAAGGAGGGATAAGGGAGGTAGGAGGGAAAGGGGTGAAAGAAGAAAGGAAAGAGGAAGGAAGGAAGGAAGGAAGGAATGGAAGAGAAGGGTGGTAAGGGAGAGGAAAGGAGGAGGAATGAAGACTCGAAAGAAGAGCGATGGAGTGGGTGAGGGAGAAGGGAGAGAGGAAGGAAGGAGAGGAAGGGTGAGGGAGATGGGAGGTAAGGAGAGGTGGGGGGAGGGTCAAGAGAGGGGGTAAGAAGGGTAAGGAAGGAAGCAGATAATGGATGGATGTCTTATACGAGTAATGCTTCTTGGCCAGACTCCAGGAAAAAAAAAAAAAAAAACGGACAGAGAGGAAGGAAAATCTATCTATCTATCTATGTCTATTTATCTATCTATCTATCATTTGATTAGCCAATATTCATCCAACCATTTATCTATCTATCTATCTAACTACATTCTGATCAGTTCAATTAATCCATCCATCAACCCCCATCCATCCAACCATTTCTCTATCTGTCTATCGATCTATATCTATCTGTTCATGAGTTCTTTTCTTTGTCCATCCATCAGCCCCTATCCACCCAACCATCCATCTATCTATCAATCTATGTCTATCTCTCCATCATCTTATAACGGGCGAGGATGGAAGGCTAAGATGGAAGGAGAAGAAAAAAATGGTTCTTAATGGGTGAGGGAGAGAAAGAGAGAAGGAAAGATGGACGAGGAGAAAAAGGGACTGATGAAATGGGTGAAAAAAGGAGGAGAAAAAGGAGAGAGGAAGGGAATACAGACGTAATGATAATGGGAGAAGAGGGGATGAGGAGGAATGAGGGAAGGGAGGGGTGAAGGAAGAAGTGAGGGGAAAAGGTTAATAAGAAGATGGGAGAAGAGGAAAGGATGAAGGGAAGAAAGAGAGGTTGGTAAGGAAGGAAGGGCAAAAGAAAATGGAAGGGCAGAAGAAAAGAGGAAACCAAAGCCAATGGAAAGATGACAGTGATGATGAACAGCAAAAAGAAAACAAGAAAACAGCAGAATGAGAACAGGGAGTAAATAAGAGGTAGGGAAAAAGGGAAGAAGAAAAGGGAGAGGGAAAAGTAGAAAAGAAGAGGAAGACAGGAAAAAGTCATCTGAAGAAAAGACGGTGGGGGTGAGAAGGAAACCGTGAGGATGAAGGAAAACGGTGACGGAAAAAGGCGAGAAGGAAGAGAAGAAGAGGAGAGGAAAGTGGGAAAAGGTTAAGGCAATTTTAGAAAAGAAAAAAAAAAGCTGAAATGAACAGGAGTGGATAAGGAGAGGATGCAGAAGGGGAATGAGAAAATGAAGACGAAAGAGAAGGAAAATAAAAACAAAGACGGAAAAGGTACACTATTTGTAGAAAGAAGGAATAGATGAGGAGAGGAAGGAAAAGGGGAGGGAGAAAAGGGAAGGGAAGAGGAGGAAGGAAGGTTACTGGGGAGAGAAAAGGAGGGAGAGTTAATGAAGAGGAAAGAGGGAAATACACAGGCCATCTAGGGTAATATCCTGCCTGAATGACGTCAACCAATTATTTTCTCTCTCTTTCTTTACCAATGAAATTCCACACCAAACCTGAGATGGTTATTTTCTCTCTCTTTCTTTATCACTGAAATTCCACACCAAACCTGAGATGGTTATTTTCTCTCTCTTTCTTTATCCCTGAAATTCCACACCAAACCTGAGATGGTTCAGAGGGTCAGTGATGCAGGTAAATTATCCAAATCTACACATGTGTTGAAGTGGCCACCAAACCCACCAATACATTAACATAATCAACGTACTGAGTCCTCTATTGCCCTTGCAGGAGGCTAAAGGTGTAGGAGATAACCATTTTATATCACACATCCAAGCCAATTGACCAGTCGTTCATCCCTGAGTAGCATTATATGGATCATGAATTTGGCTCACTCTTGTATTTTGCTTTTCTCTTGGAATGGATCTTGAATTTGGCTCTCTCTTGTATTCTGTTTTTCTCTTGGAATGGATCTTGAATTTGGCTCTCTCTTGTATTTTGTTTTTCTCTTGGAAGGAACAGTTTTACGGGCTCATGGCCTTTGGTTCCTTCTTCTTCACATAAAAAAAAAATAACCCTTATCCACCCCATGGATGTAATCCAACCCGGCTGAAGCGCCTTAACCCATCAGACCACCAGGCGTCAAAAGGTCCAAAGCTTGTAAAAATGTAAACAGAACCACGTGGGTTTACAAGAGAAAAAACAGACGATGCCAGAGACATTTAAAAAGAAAAAATCCAATAAATATAAAACATCACTGCAATTCATGAGAGTGGAAACCAGCAACTTCACGTGGGTGTAATATAAACATATATGAACGAAACACAATACTGGAAGAGTAAATAAAGCCATACGGGAGTACAAATACCAAAGCAATAAAGTGTTGTAAATGTAAACAATGGGAGTAAAACAAAGGGTAATACGGCGCTGTAAACACAGAGGCACAAGATAACAGGCGCGCGCGCGCGCGCACACACACACACACACACACACACACACACACACACACACACACACACACACACACACACACACACACGCACACACACACACACGGACCTCCTAGTTCTCTCTCTCTCTCTCTATCTCAGATCAAAGGAAGAAAATGAATATTAATGGGAAACCGGATGAAAAAGGGAAAGAAATATATAGGTAAGAAGACAGTTAATGGAGTTCTGGAAGGTAAGAATCGAGAGAGAGAGAGAGAGAGAGAGAGAGAGAGAGAGAGAGATGCTGCCAAAAGGGAGGAGACGGAAAATGCAGAAGGGTCGAGTGAAATATTATGTAAATGGTCACTTTCCGTTCCTCCTGACCATCTCTCTCTCTCTCTCTCTCTCTCTGGGTCATTATCTCTCACCTTCACTCACCGTCTCAAATTCTCACGCCACATCACTCATTTTTACACTGACACAAAGAACCAGAAGGATGGCACTGTTGTCACAAGATATAATGTGATAAATACGATGACAACTGTAATATTCCAGCAACACAAGGCGATATAAATCAGTTTAGACCAGACCCCGTACACTGAAATGGTTCATCTTCCCTACTGCCGTCACAAACATCCTGCAAATATTCTATATATATCACACGTCAATAAATCACCTGCATGTACCTGCTTTATAAATATACGGTTATCAACAAGAATTAATAGCAAAAGGTAAACAGCGAGGGTTGTTACGTATTCCCACCTGAACACGTGACAATATGAAGCTAAGGATGTACCACCTGGTGATGCAGTGGTGTACACAGTGAGTGTATGCTGGTGCCAAGGGTGAGGTGTGGTGATGCAGTGATGTAAACAGTGAGTGTATGCTGGTGCCAAGGGTGAGGTGTGGTGATGCAGTGATGTAAACAGTGAGTGTATGCTGGTGCCAAGGGTGAGGTGTGGTGATGCAGTGGTGTAAACAGTCAGTGTATGCTGGTGCCAAGGGTGAGGTGTGGTGATGCAGTGGTGTAAACAGTCAGTGTATGCTGGTGCCAAGGGTAAGGTGTGGTGATGCAGTGGTGTACACAGTGAGTGTATGCTGGTGCCAAGGGTGAGGTGTGGTGATCCAGTGGTGTAAACAGTGTATGCTGGCACCAAGGGTGAGGTGTGGTGATGCAGTGGTGTAAACAGTCAGTGTATGCTGGTGCCAAGGGTGAGGTGTGGTGACGCAGTGGTGTAAACAGTGAGTGTATGCTGGTGCCAAGGGTGAGGTGTGGTGATGCAGTGGTGTAAACAGTGAGTGTATGCTGGTGCCAAGGGTGAGGTGTGGTGATGCAGTGGTGTAAACAGTCAGTGTATGCTGGTGCCAAGGGTGAGGTGTGGTGATGCAGTGGTGTAAACAGTCAGTGTATGCTGGTGCCAATGGTGAGGTGTGGTGATGCAGTAGTGTAAACAGTGAGTGTATGCTGGTGCCAAGGGTGAGGTGTGGTGATGCAGTGGTGTAAACAGTGAGTGTATGCTGGTGCCAAGGGTGAGGTGTGGTGATGCAGTGGTGTAAACAGGGAGTGTATGCTGGTGCCAAGGGTGAGGTGTGGTGATGCAGTGGTGTAAACAGTGAGTGTATGCTGGTGCCAAGGGTGAGGTGTGGTGATGCAGTGGTGTAAACAGTGAGTGTATGCTGGTGCCAAGGGTGAGGTGTGGTGATGCAGTGGTGTAAACAGTGAGTGTATGCTGGTGCCAAGGGTGAGGTGTGGTGATGCAGTGGTGTAAACAGTGAGTGTATGCTGGTGCCAAGGGTGAGGTGTGGTGATGCAGTGGTGTAAACAGTGAGTGTATGCTGGTGCCAAGGGTGAGGTGTGGTGATGCAGTGGTGTAAACAGTGAGTGTATGCTGGTGCCAAGGGTGAGGTGTGGTGATGCAGTGGTGTAAACAGTCAGTGTATGCTGGTGCCAAGGGTGAGGTGTGGTGATGCAGTGGTGTAAACAGTCAGTGTATGCTGGTGCCAAGGGTGAGGTGAGACACTGGACAAGAGCCTCACACACAGGCTCGTAATATTGTTGGTGAAGAAGGCTGCCTACCACATCTTCCTTATTACGTGAAGTGTAGGTCACTTGTTGTTTATGTCACGTTACGTATATGTCACGTTATGTGTATGTCACGTTATATTATCTTGTATGTTATTTATGTAATCTATGACGATATTAAAAACAGAATAGTTGGTGTAGTATAGGAAATATATGGCAAAGGAAAAGATGGCTGAAAGCCTGCAAAGGTAACGAAAATACGGACCAAAAAGGTGGAGGACGAGGAGAGAAAGCCATCAGAGAAATGATTCCTGGGACCTGCCGGACTAATGGACCCAGCGGGGGGGGGGGTAGGTAGGGGGGAGGAAGGACATGGTGGAGAGAGAGGGCAGAGTAAAGCAAGTAAATGTAATAGTAAAGGTTGGATAACTAAAAGAGGGAGCGAGAGAAAAACAAACAAGGTTGAAAGAGATGAAGACAACAGAAGAAAAGTCAAGGCGTCTATGAACTGTGCTGAAGAACTGCACATAATGCAGACTTGTGTACCTGATGGACAAAAATAAGAAGGACAGACAAGTATTTATGCAAACTACCAACCCCTTCAACACAATGACGTATTTTGTATTCTGTTCTTGCTGCCACCACACTATTTTACTCACCTTAGAAAATCAACCTGTTAGTGGAAGGGCTAATGACGGCTGTACCTGACCCATCCCGCTCGTTAAGGTATTCCTAAGATAAAGAAAACTCGGCTGGATATACCAAGAATATAATAAGACGTCATCACTGTAAGAAGGTGGACTGGCAGGCAGTTTATCAATATTTTGTCATGGTTGGTGACAAAATCAAATTAAGTAAATATATCTCTACCTACCTACATATACAGTATCTATCTATCTATCTATTAAACAAATCCCCACCATGCCACCCTATCCTCAGCAGGCAGGCTGCTCTCCCTCTAACCCACACCACACCACCCTCGCTTATATAGATATGGCAATATTTAATACAGACCAGTAGCATAAAATTCACTCTGGAAAAATCACATTAAAAAGGATAAAAATTAAATAAATGTCCTCCCAAACCAAGCGTGTCCCGTTCATAAAACCGTTTGCCACTTACGGGATCAGCTGATGCAGTGTAAACAAACCCAGTATGTATAGTAAATAAAAACACGTGGCATGACACAGAGCTAATGAATGAGAGCGCGCGCGCACCCACACCCACCCACACACACTGTAGATAAGAGAGAAAGAGAGAGAGAGAGAGAGAGAGAGAGAGAAAGAGTGTCAAAGCCAGACTGTTTACCTAAATAATAATAAAACAAAATAACTGCAAATGAAAAGTGCGCCATGAACGTATTGTCTATATTTGAGGGAGGTTGTTGAAAAAATTGCTTGTGTGTATGTGTGTGTGTGTGTGTGTGTGTGTGTGTGTGTGTGTAAACTGTCCATAATCTGCCACTCGAAACTGACTCAACTGTAATAAAAAGCAACCACAATTACTACCACTACCAACCATCACTAACACTACTACCACCACTACAACCACAAATACCACTGCCACAACCACCTCTACCACAACAGAGATTATCTATCAATTAAGCTACTACTCAAAGATGGTACTATTATTATCCACACTACCACCACTACCATCTCCATTAGTCACTCCCACAGCTACCACCACCTCCACCACACTACCTACCACATTCAAAATTCAAAACACCAGCTGCCACCCACCACAACTACCACCACCACCAACCAAAACTACTACAACCACCACCATAACTACCACTCCTACCACCACCACCCACCAGAACTACTACAACCACCACCACAACTACCACCACCACCACCACCACCACACTGAGAGGTCTGGGTTCAATCCCCCCTTTGGAAGCATCAGGTCGTATATTCCCTTTCCATTGTGTGTGTGTGTGTGTGTGTGTGTGTGTGTGTGTGTGTGTGTGTGTGTGTGTGTGTGTGTGTGTGTGTGATGAACAAATTTGTGTGATGAACAAATTTCCTCTATACTAAACGCACATACACATAACCAAGCCTATCCATACATACATACATTCATACTTAACATACATACACACATACATACACGTCACCTCTCTCCGTGTGTACGTAAATTCACCTGTGTGTATGTAAATTTACAGGAACCATTTCGATAAATTTTGAAAAAGGTGTGTGAGGGAAGAGGCAGGTTTGGGATGAGGAGACCAGCCATTGTTGAGGTGAGGAGAGGGGGGAGAGGAGAGGAGAGAAGAGGAGCAGCGGAGAAGGGAGGTAAAGAGAGGAAGGTAGAGGAGAGGTGAGAAAAGAAGAGGAATGGAGGAAGGAACAGGGATGAGAAAAGATGAGTAAAAGCCAAGAGGGAAGAGGCAGGGAAGAGAGATGTAATGAAAGGAGAGGAGGGAAGAGAGGGGAGGTGAGAGGAGGAAGGATAAACAGGAGAAATTGTGGAAATCAGAGAAGAGGAGGGGGAAAAGAGAGGACAGACAGAAGGGGAAAAGAGGAGAGGAGAAAGAGTACAAAGTGACACCAAGTAAAGCAGGTATTTGTTCAATTCAGAGAAATCCCAACATTCAGAGGCTTCCTAAACCAACCTATTTCTGTTCCAGCAGGAGATATTTCAGTCTGCCAAGGCTTGTAAAACTAAATGGTGTAGTGTTTTTCTAAGGCTAATTGGTAGGTGTATCAGTGTCAGGGAAAGGGTTACTTGAGATGCTATAGGAAGGCTTTTACTGCTGGTATTTGTCTCCGTTGAAGCCAATATTGTGGTGTTGGCCTTAATAAAATACCCAAACCCACCCACAGCAGCCAAAGGGTTCAATGCGTGTCAAGTGATAATTACATTCAGCCAGCCATCAAAGCCAGGGATTATAATTGTCATAATATAATCCTAGCAATAATTTAAGGCCTGATCTGACACCATGTAATTATCACTGAGTTTATACCATCACACCTCAGGGATAACACCTGCACCGAATAATACCCCACCATAATTAACACCATCACACCTCAGGGATACCACCTGCACCGAATAATACCCCACCATAATTAACACCATCACACCTCAGGGATAACACCTGCACCGAATAATACCCCACCATAATTAACACCATCACACCTCAGGGATACCACCTGCACCGAATAATACCCCACCATAATTAACACCATCACACCTCAGGGGTAACACCTGCACCGAATAATACCCCACCATAATTAACACCATCACACCTCAGGGATAACACCTGCACCGAATAATACACCACCATAATTAACACCGTCACTACGCTAATACCTTGGGGTTATTTACAGGTGTCGCCAGGTGACCTAATTAAGCTTAACCCTTCACTACCATCATGTTTTCCTTAGTGTATTAAGTTTTTGTTGTCTCCAGACGAGTTTAGTCAGCTTAGGAGAGGTTTTGAGAGAGAGAGAGAGAGAGAGAGAGAGAGTCGAGTGGTAATGGCATTGGTAACGTGTGGGTGAATCACTGAGTGGTTTAACTCCTATAAATTACACTAATAAATGCAGTGCTGGTGTTAAGTGGGTACACGGTATTACGTAATGGTAAGGGGATAGCAATGTGAATTAAGTAATATTATATGTTGGTTTATCCTTGCTGCCTCCAGACCATACAAGCGAACGAGCGAGCGAGAGAGAGAGAGAGAGAGAGAGAGAGAGAGAGAGAAACTACATCTAACTTACCTAGTTTGAAAGGTATCTCCTAAGCTGAACAAACTCATCTGCAGGAACAAGAATATAATACCAAAACACGTCGTTGGACTGAAGGGGTTAAGAGGCCCTCAGTGAGACACCCCTTAGGATGTATTCAGTATGGACGGTACTGTATTAGTGTCCAAGTGATGGCATGTGAAGGTATGGTGCCATTTGGTGCACGCAGGAGTACTGGGTGGCCAAGGTGGGGTGAGTGGGGTCGGGTGAGTGGTTGGGGGTGAGAGGGGTGGGGTGAGTGGGGTGGGGTGAGTGGAGTGGGATGAGTGGGGTGGGGTGAGAGGGAGGGGGTGAGTGGGGTGGGGTGAGTGGAGTGGGATGAGTGGGGTGGGGTGAGAGGGAGGGGGTGAGTGGGGTGGGGTGAGTGGAGTGGGATGAGTGGGGTGGGGTGAGAGGGAGGGGGTGAGAGGGAGGGGGTGAGTGGGGTGGGGTGGGGTGAGAGGGAGGGGGGTGAGTGGGGTGGGGTGAGTAGAGTGGGGTGGGGTGAGAGAGGTTGGGTGAGAGAGGTGTGGTGAGTTGGAGGAGGTGAGTAGGGTGGGGTAAGTGGGGTGGGGTGGGGTGAGAGGGGTGGGGTGAGTGGGAGGGGGTGAGAGCGGTGGGTAAAACGTCCCCTGGCCAGATGTAACTCGACTCTCAAGTAGGAACTGTTGACGTTTCCTGTGTGTGTGTGTGTGTGTGTGTGTGTGTGTGTGTGTGTGTGTGTGTGTGTGTGTGTGTGTTCCGTTCCCACACATTTTCACCCTTCCTGTCATTCCATCTCTGTCTCCCTATCTGCCTGTCTGTCTATGTCAGTCTGCCTATCTGCCTGTCTGTCTATGTCAGTCTGCCTATCTGTCTGTCTGTCTGTCTCTGTGTATAGTATGTCAACTCCGCCGTGCTGTACTGAGCTGTTAGATCAATGGTGGGGAGTTATTTAAGGGTTACTCTCTCTGTCTCTGTCTCTCTCTCTCTCTCTCTGATCCCCTAACATTCATCAACCTCATCTATATACAAACAATGCAAATAATAATCCTCAAAACAGGCACCATTCCTGTATGAGACAGTTTATATCAGCATGTATTCAGTAGTGACGGTGGGTGTTAGTGCCATAGCAGTGACAGGGAACGGTGTGTGGCGCCATCTGCAGCGTGTAGGGAACTGCTGAGCCTTAGGGAAGGGACTGTATAGTTAGATAGATAAATATAAATCCTGTAAATAGTGCATCAAGGCGTAACACAGAGGTAGGCGTCCGTGTGATATCTTCCCCTCCACAACTAAGGTCAGTCTTTTACTAACAACTCCTTCACTATGATCACCTGTAAATATATTGTCCCACGGCTGTTACCATTCGCCAGTTGTATTCAGCTTTGGCGGGACACTGTTTGTACTGAGATGAAGCCTTCCCTAACGCCTATATATTAAGCCTTCCCTAACGCCTATATATTAAGCCTTCCATAACGCCTATATATTAAGCCTTCCCTAACGCCTATATATTAAGCCTTCCATAACGCCTATATATTAAGCCTTCCATAACGCCTATATATTAACCCTTCCCTAACGCCTATATATTAACCCTTCCCTAACGCCTATATATTAACCCTTCCCTAACGCCTATATATTAAGCCTTCCATGACGCCTATATATTAAGCCTTCCCTAACGCCTATATATTAAGCCTTCCCTAACGCCTATATATTAAGCCTTCCATAACGCCTATATATTAAGCCTTCCACAACGCCTATATATTAAGCCTTCCATAACGCCAATATATTAAGCCTTCCATAACGCCTATGTTATACCAGCTGTGGCCTCTGAGCTGAAGAGAAGCGTCTCAAGACAGTATGAAAAACTGACTCAGGCAGAAAAGGCTAAATTCAACACAGAAAATAATTTACAAGATCTGTGAAAGTAATTTTGATAAGGGTGATATTCCAGTAGTAACTTGAGGGGCTGATTCGTATTCCAGGGCATAAGAAATTCGTAACACCTCTTCCTCTGTGATTTATGTTGCATATTACTCCACAATATTCTCTTGTATGTTATTTATACGAAAACATTTAAATATCGACCTATTTACACACAAATAACATAAAAGAGGATAGTGAAGTGTAATGTGCAAAATAAATCACAAAGAAAGTTGTGTTAGGAAGTCAATAGAATGCGTGCCTAATGCTCCTCACCCTGTGCCTGTCATTAAGCCAAAGCCCTGCTGACCCTGTGCCTGTCACTAAGGCAAAGCCCTGCTCACCCTGTGCCTGTCACTAAGCCAAAGCCCTGCTCACCCTGTGCCTGTCACTAAGCCAAAGCCCTGCTCACCCTGTGCCTGTCACTAAGCCAAAGCCCTGCTCACCCTGTGCCTGTCACTAAGCCAAAGCCCTGCTCACCCTGTGCCTGTCACTAAGCCAAAGCCCTGCTCACCCTGTGCCTGTCACTAAGCCAAAGCCCTGCTCACCCTGTGCCTGTCACTAAGCCAAAGCCCTGCTCACCCTGTGCCTGTCACTAAGCCAAAGCCCTGCTCACCCTGTGCCTGTCACTAAGCCAAAGCCCTGCTCACCCTGTGCCTGTCACTAAGCCAAAGCCCTGCTCACCCTGTGCCTGTCACTAAGCCAAAGCCCTGCTCACCCTGTGCCTGTCACTAAGCCAAAGCCCTGCTCACCCTGTGCCTGTCACTAAGCCAAAGCCCTGCTCACCCTGTGCCTGTCACTAAGCCAAAGCCCTGCTTACACTGTCACCAGGCCAATGCACCTCACTGCTGCTCTGCTATAACCATCTCACACTGACGCGGTTCACGAAGGCCGGGACTGACAACATAACATTTGTGGACGACAGTACAGTGTGTAGGGAGAGGGTGGGGGGTGGGTGTAGTGTGTAGGGTGAGGGTGGAGGGGGTGTTGGATGGGGGAGGGGATACACATCACACAGCATGCAAAATGTTCGGACCAATACTCCAACTGCAATAAACTTTACCGTAACGATCTCTGAAACTTGAGAACGCTGTCACACACACTTCCACCACCACCACCAAGCTTGTCACACACACACACACACACACACACACACACACACACACACACACACAAAACGTAAAACATAAGCCATCATCATACACTTCTCACCGGATGTTTTTCCTCTCTCTCCCCTTTCTCCTCTCTCTCTCTTCCTCCCTCTTATTTTACTCGGTTGAGAGGAGAAGATATGGTGGGGTGAGAGGTGTGGTGAGGTGAGAGGTGTGGTAGGGTGAGAAGACTTGTGTGGTGGGGCAAGAGGTGTGGTAGAGTGAAAGGACAGGTGTGGTGGGATGAGATTTGTAGTGAGGTGTGGTGTGGTGTGGTGTGGTGTGGTGTAGTGTGGTGTGGTGTGGTGTGGTAAGATTTGGTGTGGTGAGGTGTGGCGTGGCGTGGCGTGGTGTGATGTGGTGTGGTGTGATGTGGTGTGGTGTGGTGTGGTGTGGTGTGGTGAGGTGTGGTGTGGTGTGGCGTGGCGTGGCGTGGCGTGGCGTGGCGTGGCGTGGTGTGGTGTAGTGCATTGAGGTGTGGTGTGGTGTGGTGTGGTGTGGTGTGGTGTAGTGAGGTGAGGTGAGGTGAGGTGAGGTGTGGTGAGGTGAGGTGAGGTGTGGTGTGGTGTGCCAGTCTTTCCACATCAATTATTCCAGTAAAGTTGACAGCGGCGACGCGATCGATTATTAGGACATTTGAGACATGGCGACGGGGAGGGGGGGGGGGAAGAAAGGAAGAGGGAAGGGTGGGAAAGTGGGAGGAAGGGGAGAGGGGGAAGAAAGGAAAGGGAAGGAAGAGGGGAAGAGAGGAGAGGGAATGGTAGAGGGAAGAGTAAGAGGTAGTAGTGGAGAGGGACTCTGGAAGGGGGAGGAATGGGAGGGAGGGTAGAGAGAGAAGGGAGAGAACTGGGAAAGCAGCTGGAAAGGGAGAGAGAAGTGTGGAAGGAAACTGTAAACTATTGAGGAGATGGAATGGAAGGGTGTCACGAATCAATTCGCGACATTTCCTTTTTGTGAGAAGCCACGAACTAATAGTGGAAAACTCACTGTGTATCGCTCAGTTAACCGTTTCTCTCTCCATTTCGGGGTATACTTTTCAAATAATTCGTCACCGTTTTCAAAAAGTGACCGATTTAATGCACGTCACTAAGTGCGCTACTGAGCGATACAATTATTTCTTTATCGTTTGCCTCTGCTTCCCTCAACCGTTAGCCACGCCTTGCGTCCTGCCCATTCAATGTATTTGAATTCAGTCTTGTGTTTGCTGTGACGGAGAAAGGGTCTGTGCTCAGAAGTGGAGAGGTCAGCTAGCACCCCAAGCTCCATTAGTACAGTTAATCCCGGTACTCCCACCTTAGTGGTGATACATAGTATTCATCGACTGGTATTTCTTTTGTGTATTTTGTAGTTTTAAGAGCTTAGTTAAGGTGTTTTTCCTAGGCGTAAGTATTTAGCTTCTGTGTGAGTGAGCGAGTGTCTCATTGATTTGATTTGAAATGTAATGTTAAATTTATTTTTTGTAATTAATAAATTTAACAGTTCTATTTCTTGAGCTTAATGTAGAGTAAATCTTGTTTCATTTCTCCATAATTAAGCTTATTTTCCATACAGCTCCTAGCTTGCATAAACGTTTACTATTCATAACTGGTACTTAGACCAGTCTTGTTGTATTAACTTAAAATCCGTTGTGCCAGGAGTTAATGCATCAGCAAGAACCTGATGTTATTATTATTAGTATTAGTTATTTATTGTCAGGGGTGATGTAACTTTCTCCAGAGGCTAACAGTACAGTAATTCAGCAATTGTGAGTAATTAGTCTCTGCTGTGTACTGTTGAGAAAGTTTATAAATTCTCGTTCTTAGAGAATCGTGCACAAGCCAGCGTAAAGTAATCGTTGCTTGATGTAGCAAGACAATCATTGTCTCTGCGCTTCAATATTATTGAATATAAATATCAATTTAAATAATATTTAACCATTTATATCAAAATTACCGTGATATTAGAAAAACCCCGTGACAATTGGCGACCTCATTCCAGGATATTAACTCCTAGCTCTAAAGCTATTCACGAGATAGTACTCACTCATTCATATTTAGGTATTTATCATTAAAGTTTATAGGCACAAGCTTACTGGTGTTACCCTTAATTTAGCAAGTGAATTTTGCTTTATTAATCAATAGAATACTTAACTCTAGTTTATTCTTGGTAACGCCAGACGATTTTATTCGCTCCTGGGAAGTCGCCGTACCCATTGTGTTTATTATTGAGTCTTCCCAGTCATTTACATTTTTGATTTATTCTTTGCCAGTTAACTAGATAAGACTGGTCACCACTAGCTTGTGTCTGTATTCTTTACTTGTGTTTATTAGTATTCGTCGCTAAGCAGTCAGTACTCAATTTCGGTTACTTAGTAAATTGAGCTAGCATCATGGCTACAGCTGTATATGTACAGGAAGCCAAAGATATTGGTCTCACAGACCCAGAGAAAATACAGAGTTACGTTCTCTCACGGTTCAATTACGAGCAAGAACGTGAGAAAGATGCTCGTGAAGAGCGTAGGATTCAGCGCGAATGCGAGCGAGAACAGCGCGAATACGAGCGAGAACAGCGTGAGGAACGTGAAAGAGAGCGTGCTTATGAACAAGAGCAGCGTGAGAAACAGCGCGAATACGAGCAGAAACAACGCGAGCTCGAGTTAGAAAAAGAGCGAGAACAGCGCGAATACGAGCGTGAACAACGAGACAGAGAACGAGAACACGAACGTGCCGAGCGAGAAGCACGCGAGAGACATGAACTTGAAGTGCTGAAGCTCAAGCGAGATTCCTTGGCTTCAGACACGTCTGGTGCAGTTGGTCAAAGCTCCACGAGCGTTCTCCCTGCACATGTCCTGGCGACCCCACGCATCAAGCTTCCTTCATACAAGGAAAGCGAGCGAATCGAGCCGTACATAGCTCGTTTTGAGGACATGGCAGACTTATATCAACTGGATGAGGCAGCTAAGCGGCTTCCAGTTTCTTAGCCTATTTGAGGGCCCTGCCCTCGATATTCTCCACAGAATTCGTGGAGACAATCTCACATATGAGATGATGAAAGCTGCACTCATTAAGGCGTATGGTCTCACAGTAGACGACGCCAAAGTTCAGTTCATGCGAGCTCGTCTCCAAGACAAGGAGACAGCTGTTCAGTTCCTTGATCTGCCTCACAGCTTACTTAAATGAGTGGATGGAGAAAGATGAAACTCCTTCCACGCGTGAGGGGATAATTGACCTTATGCTGCGTACACAGCTAGAGAGGTCGTGGCCTGCTGAGCTCATAGCACAGCTTAAGATCTGCCAGGTGAAAGATGCCAGCCAAATGGCAGAGAAGGCTGACGCATTCTTTACTGCATACGGGTATCAAGCTCGTAAGCAAAACACCTGGAGCAGAAAAGATACTGCTAAGTCTGGGAAGCCGTCTCAGACTGAATCCCAGCACCAAGGCCGTTCTCAGAGTAATGGCCAAGGTCCAAAACCGCAGTGGAAGGACCAGGGGCAAAACACTCAGAAACCTGAGTGGAAGAGGTACAACAAGTACCCTAACCAGCAGCAGTATCAGCCACGCAACCGACCGTCGGGACAAACTTTTTCACCACCAGCTCAAAAGAGGCAGGAAGCGAATGCAGCCTTCATTCCTCAGCAGCAGCCTGGTGGTCACGTCCCTACCAGTGTGGGTACTTCCCCACAGTTCACTAGTCCCACAGTGACAGTGAACCCCCCTCCACAGATGGCCAATGTTCCATCTTCCCAATATAACCCTCAAGGCACAATGTTTGCCACATCAATTCAGCAGCCTCATGAGTGGCTAGCTGCTTCCTCCACAGGCCCTCCCACAGGTGACAGTACCTTCCTTGTACAGCCAGGGTTTGTGGGAGGCATTCCTGTGAAGGTCCTGAGAGACAATGGTTCCTCAGGTTGCTCTGTCAAGCAGAGTTTAGTTCGGCCTGAGCAGTATACAGGTCGACAGATCCATGCAAAGCTTATTGATGGATCAGTGAGATTGTTCCCTGAGGCATGTATCCAGGTGGCATCTCCATTTTATACTGGTATGACACTTGCAGTTGTCATGCCAGAGCCTCTATTTGACTTAATAGTAGGCAATATTAATGGAGTCAAGGATAGTTGCTCCGATGGCGCTACTCAGACTTCGGCTGCTGCGGTGACACGAGCCATGACTGAGGCTCCAGACTGTGTCACCCCAGTGATCATTGAATCGCCGCAAGATCTGATGTGCAGTCAACTTGTTGTACAAGAACAACATTCTGACCCGACACTTGCTGCCATGCGGAATAAACAAAAGGGTCGAGTGATAAAGTATTCACGGGGAGGTCGAGCCAAGTTCCTTCGTAAACAAGGACGGCTCTACCGTGAGTCACGAACACCCGAGGGCGAGGTTCGACTGCAGTTTGTCGTTCCCGCAAAGTACCGCCTAGCAGTGTTAGAATGGGGTCATTGTTCAGCCTCAGGAGGTCACATGGGCAAAAGGAAGACCCAGGGCCATATCCGAGCTGACTTTTTCTGGCCAGGGATGGGACGGGACATAAATAGTTTTCTCCGTTCCTGCAGTGTGTGCCAAAGTATCGCCACTACTCAGGGACATGCCCTTCCTGTGCCATTTATAACCACACCTGTAATCTCTGAGTCAGTTGAGAGACAGGGTAGTGGTGAAGTGGGTGCAGACCTGACGTCTCGCCCATTGGCCCCACAGGACACATTATGTCCAGGGCCTGTACATACATGTTATGTACCGTACCGTAAGTTAAGGGGGAAGTTGAGAGGCGACTTGAGGCTATGGAAGACCCAAGTTTGCATAAGGATTCTCAGCTTCCCGGTACTAATATATGTACCGTAGGTTAAGGGGAAGTTGAGAGGCGACTTGAGGCTATGGAAGACCCAAGTTTGCATAAGGATTCTCAGCTTCCCGGTACTAATAGAAGTACTGTAGGTTAAGGGGGAAGTTCGAGAGAGAACTCCGCAGTGGCGACTTGAGGCTATGGAAGACCCAAGTTTGCATAAGGATTCTCAGCTTCCCGGTACTAATAGAAGTACTGTAGGTTAAGGGGGAAGTTCGAGAGAGAACTCCGCAGTGGCGACTTGAGGCTATGGAAGACCCAAGTTTGCATAAGGATTCTCAGCTTCCCGGTACTAATAGAAGTACTGTAGGTTAAGGGGGAAGTTCGAGAGTGTACTCAGCAGTGGCGACTTGAGGCTATGGAAGACCCAAGTTTGCACAAGGATTCTCAGCTCCCCGATACTAATATTATGTACCGTAGTTTAAGGGGGAAGTTGAGAGGCGACTTGAGGCTATGGAAGACCCAAGTTTGCACAAGGATTCTCAGCTTCCCGATATTAATATAAGAACTGTAGGTTAAGGCACAGGTTGAGGACCCGTGTGCAGTTCGAGGCTATGGAAGACCCGAGTTTGCACAAGGATTCTCAACTTGCCGACCATAATTGTGTGCTATAATTAATGGCGACCTCGAATGTACGTCGTAGCACTGACTGCTAGGCAGAGAGAGTAATTGTAACTTAATAAGAATTTTGTCTCATTGACACTTTTGATGCTCCACCTCAATTGGTTTTGCAGGTTCAGCAATGGGTGTAGCAGTTTTGCTGTGCGGGCCAGCTGATCATCTGCCGCACGCTGCCGCCTCTTCTCCTCTGCCTTCGTCGTCGCCATATTATTTACTGTGTCATTTTACACGTAGGTACAGTTACACTACAACTGTCACACCTACACCGTGTATTACATACACCACGCTACACAACAATTAGTTGTCAGTGTAAATGTGGCAATTTTTCGCTCAGTTTGACCTGAGTACAGGATTTTCACCGTCGTCACGGAGTTTTTCCCTCAAGCTTGCTTCTATTAACGTAAATACGAGGTTTTTTCGCTCACTGACGACTGCGACTTTCTCCTGTAGCAGGATAGCACACACACCACAGTGTGAATCTTGTGTGACTGAGTTAGGATTTATATGTATGTATATTGAAATCTTTCTTCTGAAGGAAGAAAGATTTAATTTTCATGGGGCGTAATGTCACGAATCAATTCGCGACATTTCCTTTTTGTGAGAAGCCACGAACTAATAGTGGAAAACTCACTGTGTATCGCTCAGTTAACCGTTTCTCTCTCCATTTCGGGGTATACTTTTCAAATAATTCGTCACCGTTTTCAAAAAGTGACCGATTTAATGCACGTCACTAAGTGCGCTACTGAGCGATACAATTATTTCTTTATCGTTTGCCTCTGCTTCCCTCAACCGTTAGCCACGCCTTGCGTCCTGCCCATTCAATGTATTTGAATTCAGTCTTGTGTTTGCTGTGACGGAGAAAGGGTCTGTGCTCAGAAGTGGAGAGGTCAGCTAGCACCCCAAGCTCCATTAGTACAGTTAATCCCGGTACTCCCACCTTAGTGGTGATACATAGTATTCATCGACTGGTATTTCTTTTGTGTATTTTGTAGTTTTAAGAGCTTAGTTAAGGTGTTTTTCCTAGGCGTAAGTATTTAGCTTCTGTGTGAGTGAGCGAGTGCGTCTCATTGATTTGATTTGAAATGTAATGTTAAATTTATTTTTTGTAATTAATAAATTTAACAGTTCTATTTCTTGAGCTTAATGTAGAGTAAATCTTGTTTCATTTCTCCATAATTAAGCTTATTTTCCATACAGCTCCTAGCTTGCATAAACGTTTACTATTCATAACTGGTACTTAGACCAGTCTTGTTGTATTAACTTAAAATCCGTTGTGCCAGGAGTTAATGCATCAGCAAGAACCTGATGTTATTATTATTAGTATTAGTTATTTATTGTCAGGGGTGATGTAACTTTCTCCAGAGGCTAACAGTACAGTAATTCAGCAATTGTGAGTAATTAGTCTCTGCTGTGTACTGTTGAGAAAGTTTATAAATTCTCGTTCTTAGAGAATCGTGCACAAGCCAGCGTAAAGTAATCGTTGCTTGATGTAGCAAGACAATCATTGTCTCTGCGCTTCAATATTATTGAATATAAATATCAATTTAAATAATATTTAACCATTTATATCAAAATTACCGTGATATTAGAAAAACCCCGTGACAAAGGGAAGGGAGGAAAGTTGGAGGGAAGTTAGGTTAGGGGCAGGAAGTATGGGGAGAAAGAAGGGAGGAAGACAGGGAGGAGAAAGGAAGAGGAACAAGGAGGAAAGATGAAGAAAGAGAGGGGGGGAAAAGGGGTGGGTATGAGGGATAAGGAGGAAAAGGGGGGGGGAGGAAGAGATGAGGAAGAAAGAGAGAGGAAAAAATTGAGGACAGCGAGAAGAGGGCGGAGGGGAAGAGGATGGGGTGAGACAAAGACAGGGACAGGGATTGAGAAGGAAAGGGAGGGTGGGAGGAAAGGGAGAGGTGGAGGGTGTGAAGGGAGGAACCAAAAATTAGCATATCTTAGCAAATGTCGTGACTCACCACCACACCAAACAGGCAGGCAGGCAGATAGGTGGGTGGGTGGGTGGATGAGTGGGTGGGTGGATGAGAGAATAGATAGGTAGGTACAAAAAGGGGTAGGCAGGAAGGCAGGCAAGAAGGTAGGTAGGCTGATAGGAAGGCAGATATAAAATGTAAGAGGTGGGAAAGGAGCAAGACAATGAGGGGACTGGGTGAGGCTGGGGGTGGGGGTGGGAGGGAGAGAGATGGAGACAGGAGGAGAGAGAAGAGGTGATGGGGTGATAATGGAAAAAGGAGGAGGAGCAGGAAGAGAGAGAGAGAGAGAGAGAGAGAGAGAGAGAGAGAGAGAGAAATCCGGGTAGAAATGTATGAACCTTGTTTACAATATTTTGCCCAAGTGTGTGTGTGTGTGTGTGTGTGTGTGTGTGTGTGTGTGTGTGTGTGTGTGTGTGTGTGTGTGTGTGTGTGTGTGTGTGTGTGTGTGTGTGTTCTAATGCTCCACCTGGCACTGTTGTTGTTGTTGTTGTATAAATCCCTCTTCTTAGTACTGCTGTAAGGTTTGGTGTTGTTTGGCTGATAATCTTCAGTGTAATGTCAGTGGTGGTGTTTGTGTTGGTCAACCCTCTCGTGGTGGGGACAACTCCAGGATCCTGTGCCACCTAAACCCCTACCATTATATACACCTGACACTGGCTCATACCAGCCACCTAAACCCCTACCATTATATACACCTGACACTGGCTCATACCAGCCACCTAAACCCCTACCATTATATACACCTGACACTGGCTCATACCAGCCACCTAAACCCCTACCATTATATACACCTGACACTGGCTCATACCAGCCACCTAAACCCCTACCATTATATACACCTGACACTGGCTCATACCAGCCACCTAAACCCCTACCATTATATACACCTGACACATACCAGCCACCTAAACCCCTGCCATTATATACACCTGACACTGGCTCATACCAGCCACCTAAACCCCTACCATTATATACACCTGACACTGGCTCATACCAGCCTAAGAGTGTTAATACTGCCTCTTTATTATCACTGTAATGGATAATCTCTCTCTCTCTCTCTCTCTCTCTCTTTTATGTATTAATATATTAATGCACATAAGTGTTAACACTGCCAGTTTATCATCACAGTTAGCTCATTTCTCTATATTTATCGTTTTAGTTTACTTGGAAATACCTCAATGCTTATACGTGTTAACATTAGTAATTTACCATCACTTTTGGCTCATTTCTCAATATTTATCGTTTTATCTTACTCGAAAATATATTAAATCTTATAACCAAACACCGCTTGTATCAGCTTCACCCAAAACCTTACCAGTCCAACAGCTTGTCACATTTACCAATTTTCCATCCAACCATTCTGTACAATTCTGTTTTAAATGCTTAATCTTAAGGAACATTTACACATTTCAGATATTTGTTCATTTCACTGTGTATTTGTGTGCAGGTTCTGGCATATCTGAACAACCAACAATTCCAATGACAATATATTAGACGCTGAAGTGTGTGTGTGTGTGTGTGTGTGTGTGTGTGTGTGTGTGTGTGTGTGTGTGTGTGTGTGTGTGTGTGTGTGTGTGTGTGTGTGTGTGTCTCTCTCTCTCTCTCTCTCTCTCTCTCTCTCTCTCTCTCTCTCTCTCTCTCCACAAATAGCCACACTGTCCATTTATGACACTATCTCCTCTCTCACCTCCCGGGGTGTGAGCGAGGGAGAGGTGGGAGAGGGTGGGGAGAGGAGGCAGGGAGGGAACGGTGGAGAAAAGGAGGAGGAGGAAGAACAGGGAGGAGGAGGAGGAAGAGGAGGGAGTGAGAGGTAAAGAGGGATGTAGCACAAAAGGATAAGGAAGAAACAGAGACAAGGAACTTAAGGAGGAAGAGATAAAGGTGTGTGTGTGTGTGTGTGTGTGTGTGTGTGTGTGTGTGTGTGTGTGTGTGTGTGTGGATGAACGAATTAATGACTGGATGGATAGACTGGATGATGGATGGATGAATTAATGGATAGATGGATAGACTGGAGGATGGATGGATGAATTAATGGATAGATGGATAGACTGGAGGATGGATGGATGAATTAATGGATAGATGGACAGACTGGAGGATGGATGCATGAAGTAATAGATAGATGGATAGATATAAATTTCAGATGCTATAAACCCCAGCAGCATCTTGCTATCCTTTTCAACTGGCCAAAGTGCAAAACAGAATCTAATATTTAGTGTGAGATGCCCGGCAGAATATTTCATTGTGTTTATGGTTTGTTTTGGCATTGGAATTGGCGGGAAAATCAACCATCTGTGGCAGGGAAGGGGAGTGGTGGGGGAGGGAGGGGGTGGGGGCAAGGGAGGCAGGGAAGGGGAGTGGTGGGGGAGGGAGGGGGTGGGGGCAAGGGAGGCAGGGAAGGGGAGTGGTGGGGGAGGGAGGGGGTGGGGGCAAGGGAGGCATGGAAGGGGAGTGGTGGGGGAGGGAGGGGGTGGGGGCAAGGGAGGCAGGGAAGAGGAGTGGTGGGGGAGGGGGGGTGGGGACAAGGGGGAAGGGGATGAAATGTCTACTCTCTCTCCTTACTCTTCGTCCCTTGTCTCTTCCCAACCCCTCTCTCTCTGTCCCTCTCTCCCCCCTCACTCCTCTGTCTGTCTGTCTGTCTGTCTCTGTCTCTCTCTCTCTCTCCCTTTCTCAGCTGAACACAGGCATTATATACACTTATGGCAGGGAAACTGCCTGGCTCCACATGCAATATCTCTTCAATTTAAATTCTGACTTTCTCTTTTTTCTCCCTCTCTTTCTCTCACATTTTCATTAGATTACTCCCTATTATTATTACTTCATAAATTTCAGCCTTTACCTTTCCTCTCTCTCTCAATCTATCCACCTATCTACCTGCATCCTGGTACTGTCTACACTCTCCTCTCACCATCCTCCTCTACACTTTCTGCCGCTGAAATACGCATCGTCCTTCCCATAACAAATTAATACAGACAGGCAGAGTTGTGGTGCTGTGGTGTGGCTGTGGCTAAAATCTATGTGGTAGAAATCCTGGAGTGTGGTGGTGTGGTGTGGTTAAATTGTGTGGAGAATGTGGGCGAAATGTGGCAGATGGTGGTGGTGGTGGTGGTGGTGAGTTTTGTGGTGAACGTGTACAGACAACAAGTATTTGGTGGGTGACTCATAAAATGTGTGTGTGTGTGTGTGTGTGTGTGTGTGTGTGTGTGTGTGTGTGTGTGTGTGTGTGTGTGTGTGTGTGTGTGTGTGTGTGTGTCATAAAGCTATACAAGAATGCTGTGTGGTTAATGTGGTAAATGTGGCTACACTTACACAATTGTGTCGTTATTATTCTGTGGTAAATGTAGCAACAATAATGTGACAATAATACTCTCTTCTTCATATACCTCACCCTCACCTGAAGTTGTTCACACCATGAGGGGGTTAATGGTGATAATATTAACACTCTCAGGCTCTTATAAGTAACTCTCAGATGAACATAAACTTATGACTTTAGCTGAGATACAATACCAGCGTTGCTCCCACCATGAGGGGGTTAAAGATGACAGTATTAACACTCCCAGATTGGCCTGAGATCAATAAAATTATGTGGCGCTAACTGATGTAAAATAATAAGAGTTGTGGCCAGCATGAGAGGGGTGATGTTAGCAGTATTGGTGTGCTGTACTTCCAGATAAATAATAAAATCTATAATACAATACTAGAGTTGTGGCCAGCATGAAAGGGTTAACTGTGTGGCAAATGTGGTGGTGTTGTGGTGGAACAGCCTCCCGGGTGGAGTGCAAAGATTATCCATACAGGAAAAGGTTTGTTGTGCTGGCGGCAAAATATCAACAAATTTTATATTCCAACTGGTGAGAGAGAGAGAGAGAGAGAGAGAGAGAGAGAGAGAGAGAGAGAGAGAGAGAGAGAGAGATGAATGTGTTAGTATTTCCATTTATGTACATTTTACTAAGCGCACTGTTAATAGGTTACCCACTTGTACCTGTCTTTGTTTCTAGATTCTACCTCACTCAATATATTTACAAGGGAATAAAAACGATGATGATGATGATGATGATGTAGGGCAATTCCTTCCACTACTCCATCCTCCTTCCTCATAATCCATTACCCGTTTCAGTCACCTACTATTCTTTCACCTTCCTGTCATTCTCAGGTGGTTCACTCATTAATTCTCCACACCTTTCCTACCCTACACTTCTATCCAACACACCCCACCCCAACCCACACCCACATAGGATTTTACTCTCTCTCTCTCTCTCTCTCTCTCTCTGAACCTAAACTAAAAACTCAAACTCTTAAAATCGCCAAAAATCTGTTCACCACGCCAGTCCATTTGCAGTTTGGTAAAATTCCTGCTCTCGTGTGACGCCATTTGGTCTCCCTGGTACAAACGCTGTAATTACCCTTCACTTTTTTGTTCTTGGCCTCTTGACTGCCTGTTTCACTGCACTACCATCAAGTGTCAAAGGGGGTCGTCTTTTGGTCTGGCCTGGAGTGAGGCCAAGTTTTTGGTCCATCGCGGCTTTTTCGTTCGGGTTTTGGCTGGTTTTGTTGGTTTTAGATTTCTTCATCGACTATCGCTCTCTCTCTCTCTCTCTCTCTCTCATACACACATATGTACGTACGTACATACCATTCGTACAGAGAGAGAGAGAGAGAGACATGGGGGGAGGGTCAAACAATAAAGATAGGGAAATTGGCCACAAATTGATGAGCTTGTTTCATGTTAATAGCAAGAGAGAAAAAGAGGGGAAGGGAGGGGGGAGGGAATGGGAGAGGGAGAAACAGACGGAGGAGAGAGAAGGTGAAAGAGAAATGAGGGACAGAAGGGACGGAGAAGAGGGAGAGAAGAGGAAGAATGAGAGGGGAAGAGGGGAAAAGAAAGAGAGGGAAGGGGCGGGGGAAGAGAAGGCAGGAAGAGGAGGCGAGGAAGGGGGAGAGGAAGGAGGGGAGGGGTGAGAGGTGGGAAAGAGAGAGAGAGAGAGAGAGAGAGAGAGAGGGGGAGAGGTGAGAGGGGGACAAAGGGAGGGGGATAAAGATACAAGTGGTGAGGGATGAAGAACGAAAGCGACAGAAAATGGAAGGGAAAGAAAGGGAAAGAATGGGGAAGAAATATGAAGAGAAAGAGAGAGAGAGAGAGAGAGAGAGAGAGGTGGGGGGGGAGGAAAATCGGTAGGAAAAGGAGGGAATACGAAAGGAAGGAAACGGGGAAGGAAGGAATAAATAAATTGGCGAGGGAATAAGAGGAAGGAAGAGAAGGAGGGAGGGAAGGAAGAAGGAAAAGGAAGGCACATAAGAGGAATTAAGAGGAAAGAAGGAAGAGGTAAAGGAGCAAGTGGGCAGGAAGGAAGAGGTAAGGAGGTGGTGAAGGTGGAGGGAGGGAAGGAGGGAGAAAGATGGATGAATGAGAGGGGTAGTGAGGAAATAAAGGAGAAGGAGGGAAAGGAAGGAGGGGAAAGAGGATGTAAGAGGAAGGAAACAGTGAGGAAGAAGTGATGGGGAAGGAGGAAGGAAAGAAAATGGAGGGAAAGTGAAAGAAACTGAGGATGAAGAGAGGTGGTGAGGGAAGATGGGGAAGATGGGAGGGAAGGAGGGGGGAAGGAAAAGGGAGAGGAGATGTAGTGAGAGATTACAAGGAAGGAAGGAAGTGGTAAAGGAGTAGGAAGGAGGTAAAGAGGACAGGGGGAGGAAAGGGGGAGTAGGGGTAAGGAGGTGGTGAGGGAGGAGAGAGAGGGAGAGATTAATGACTGTATGGAAAGAGTGATGGAAAATTAAGTGGGAGGGAGGAGGAAGAGGAGGGACGGGAGGGGAGTAAGAAGGAAGGGAGGAATGGAATAAGGAGGAGGGGGAGGGGAGGGGAGGGAGTAGGTAGATGGAGAGAAGCAAGTATGAACATCGGAGAAAGGAAGGAAACAGAAGGAAGGGAAAGAGGCAGTGGGAGTAAAGGAAGAGAGAGAAATGAATTTAGATGAAAGGGGAGCGGAAGAGTAAGAGAGGGAATGGGAAGGAAGGGGAGATAAGAGATATAATAAAACGACTGTGGGGGAAGAGGAGGGGAGGGAAGGGGAGAGGAGGGGAGATAAGGAAATGAGAGGAAAGATACGATGGAGAGAACAACTATCAGAGATGAGGGGAGGGGAGGAGGCGACTGAAGGGGAGAGGGTGAAGGAAGGCAGAGAAGGAAGGGAGGGAAAAGAAGGCGTGGGAAAGAAGGGAAAGCGAAGACAAAATGAAAATATACGAGAGAGGATGGGGTGCAAATGAAAGTGGGGAGAAGAGGGGAGGGAGGGGAGAAGAGGGGAGGGAGGGGAGGGGTCATGAATGTAACAGTAAAGATAGCGGAATGGATCACAGATTGAAGGGGTGATGCTGGCAATTAATACAGAGGGGAAGAGAGAATTTGAGGGAGGGGAGGGAGACGGGAGAGGGGGGAGAGAAAAGGATGGGAGTGGGGAAGGAGGGAAGGAGGAAGGAAGAGAGAGAGGGGAAAACCAGAGGGAGAAGGAAGGCCTGAAGGAAAGAGAGGGAGATATGAAGGGAGGGAGGGAGAGGAAGAGAACGAGCAAGGAAGGGACTGACAGGAAGGGAGGATTACCAGCAAGGCAGATGATTGAAAATAGGGAGAGGAAAAGGGAAAGACTAGTGAAGGTAAGGGAAAGGAAAGAAGAGGTAATGGAGGAACGAGAGATTGAGAGAAATGAGACAGGGAGAAAAACGTGTGTGTGTGTGTGTGTGTGTGTGTGTGTGTGTGTGTGTGTGTGTGTGTGTGTGTGTGTGTGTGTGTGTGTGTGTGTGTGTGTGTGTGTGTGTGTGTGTGTGTGTGTGTGTGTGTGTGTGTGTGCGTGCGTGCGTGCGTGCGTGCGTGCGTGCGTGCGTGCGTGCGTGCGCGCGCGAGCGAGCGAGAGAGAGAGAGAGAGCATACTGAAGGAATGGCACAATTAGAGAGAGAACAACTGCCCGATAAGGGAGAAAGAGATTAAAGATAAAGGCGTGAGGGGTGGAGGGGAAAGATAAAGGGAGAGGGAAGGGCTGGAGTAAGGGACAGGGAAAGAAAAAGGGAGGAGAAGAGGAGGGTGATAGGAAGAGGAGGAGGACGAGGAGGGGAAGGAGATGGAAGAAAGGGAAGAAAAGGGAGAGAAGGGGACAAGAGATGGGAGAGAGAGAGAGAGAGAAGGGAAGGGAGAGAATGAGTGGGGAGAAAAGGGAAGGGTAGTAGGTGAGGAATGAAGGGGAAATGGGGAGTGAAGGGGAAAAACGGGAGATTATGGAAGGTATAGGGAGGGGAGGAATTGGAAGGGAAGGGAAGGGAAGAGAAGGGAAGGGAAAGGAAGGGACGGGAAGGGAAGGAAACGGAAAGGAAGGGAAGAAAAGGAAAATGAAGTGGGGGAGAAGTTAAGTTTAGAAGGGGCTGGGAAGGAGAATGAGAGGGCGAGAGGAAATGAAAGATGTGACAAACAGAAAACGGAAAGAAATATTAGAGAAACGAGAAGAGGGAAATGAGACAGGGAATAAAGGAAGACGGATGAGGACTTGGGTGGAGAGAGAGAGAGAGAGAGAGAGAGAGAGGGGGGGGGGGTTGCTTGATGAGCCGTGACAGGCCAAGGTAATCCAAAGACGCACGCTATCTGACTCACGCAACCTTACCACTGCCACACTCACACGCAACCTTACCACTGCCACACTCACACGCAACCTGATGCACGCAACTCACCCAGTGTCATCCACACACATGCAATCGCCCTCACGTAACTTCACACACACACACACACACACACACACACACACACACACACACACACACACACACCAGGAATTACGGACGATAAAACGTAATGAAGAAAAATACGAAGTTCTAAAATCGCAGGTGAAAAGAATGCCGAAGAAATGACACTGTTTCAGTCAAGGTGAGGTAGGGTGGGGTGGGGTGAGGTGGGGTGGGGTGGGGTGGGGTGGGGTGGGGTGAGGTGGGGTGGGGTGGGGTGGGGTGGGGTGGGGTGGGGTGGGGTGGGGGGAGGTGAGGTGAGGTGGGGTGGGGTGGGGTGGGGTGGGGTGGGGAGGGGAGGTGAGGTGAGGTGAGGTGAGGTGGGGTGAGGTGAGGTGAGGTGAGGTGGGGTGGGGTGAGGTGAGGTGGGGTGGGGTGAGGTGAGGTGAGGTGAGGTGAGGTGAGGTGGGGTGAGGTGGGGTGGGGTGAGGTGAGGTGAGGTGAGGTGAGGTGGGGTGAGGTGAGGTGGGGTGAGGTGAGGTGAGGTGAGGTGAGGTGGGGTGGGGTGGGGTGGGGTGGGGTGGGGTGAAGTGAGGTGAGGTGAGGTGAGGTGAGGTGAGGTGAGGTGAGGTGGGGTGGGGTGGGGTGGGGTGAGGTGAGGTGAGGTGAGGTGAGGTGAGGTAAGGTAAGGTAAGGTGAGTTGAGGTGAGGTAAGGTGACGTGAGGTGAGGTGAGGTGAGATGAGGTATGGTGGGGTGAGGTGAGGTGAGCTGAAATGACGAGAAGCAGGGTGAGGCAGGATTGGCTGGGGTGGAATGAGGTGAGGTGGGGTGAGGCAGACGAAGCTGGGGTGGTAAGGGGTGGAGACATGTGATGAAGCGTGGGGTGAGGGTAGGCTACACTTGATGAGTATGAGTGCAACGGAGTGAGTTTGTGTCTAATAGAGTGGGGTTGGATGGGGTGAATGAGGAGAGATTATATGAAGTGACGAAGGCAGGGGTGAGGTGTGGTTAAGTTGGGTGGAACTGGATGGGATGGCATGAGGTGAGATGAGGTGATATGGAACGCGGTGAGGTTACAAGCAGGCTAATGTGTTTCTCGTCTAATCTTTAATCATGGCAGTATTGGTCAAACAACAACGGTGACCTGCTGCCTTCAAATTTTTTTCCAAATGTGCTTTCCATTCAGGAACCTTCTCAGAGGGATTGCATCATATTTTAGTTTATTCCTGCTTACTCCATTCGATTTTATTTCGTTTAGGAGAGCAACATTATAGCCACTTCACTACGTATACGTCATTTGTATTTAGGCCTTGTTAGTACCAAACAAATGTATTCAGCTCAGGAGACTTCAAAGTACAACACTGACACACAGGTTCCATTAACACCTTAAACACAACAGGTGTTTCTCACCTTAGCTATGTTCGTCTGAAGGTAGCAACAATAAAATAAAAATCGTCACTGGACTGAAGACGTTACCAAAGTTTTAAAAAACTGTCAGGAATTACCTACAGCGTGTGCACTATGTTTTGATATTTCTCAAAAGGTATGAGAAATTACTAATCCTCCCTGACACTCACATAAACCTAATAAAATAATAAAGACTAATATTACTGGGTTCGGTTCTATCATATATTCCAGAAGTATAATGAACAAAAAGACAAAAGAAAAGAGATAGACAAGCCAACACACAGGGTACAGAGTGAATCAATCATACGAGCCTCACACTAATCCTACTCACTTCATTCTGACTCACACTACTGATTACTCTCTCAGATTAATTTCAGGTCAATGGAGACAAAAATGTACCTGTATGTATTTGCACCTCAGTCCACACAAATCTACAAATCAAATATACTAAAAAGGAAGGTGTTGCAGTAGTCATGATCTTTACACACGTCAAGGATGGCACTGCACATTGACGACAGACAAACAAAACATCAACAGGACATGACACAGACTGAAGAAGACTGACACGACACTGACAAACATAAGATAAACAAGACCAACGCACACACACACACACACACACACACACACACACACACACACACACACACACACAGGTGCGGTAGTACGGTATGTACTTACTGTATTTCATAAGCAACACTACCAACACGACCACCATGTACCGTACCTGCAAAGAGAAAGTTTGTCAATAAATAAATGGGTTTAGTAAGATGTACATTATTAACACTCTCAGCCCAAGGACGTTATTTTCATTGACTTCTCGATAATACCATAATATTTAATTGTACTTAGGAGACTACGGTAATAGTGAAGGTGGCATTGAAGACTACAGTATATTTACCTGCTATATCTAACCCTGGCATTTATAATATCTAGCCTCACCTGATACTACGGTAATAATGAAGGTGGCATTGAAGACTACAGTATATTTACCTGCTATATCTAACCCTGGCATTTATAATGTCTAGCCTCACCTGATACTACGGTAATAGTGAAGGTGGCATTGAAGGCTACAGTATATTTACCTGCTATATCTAACCCTGGCATTTATAATGTCTAGCCTCACCTGATACTACGGTAATAGTGAAGGTGACACTGAAGGCTACAGTATATTTACCTGCTATATCTAACCATGGCATTTATAATGTCTAGCCTCACCTGATACTTTGCACGCAACAACAATATACTTATAACAAATGTCAAGGTATTTACATGATAGGAGTGTAATGGCTTGGTTGACATGCTAATTAGCCTTATTAGTGTTTATATTGTAATTAGTTGTTTTATGAACGACCATTACTCTCTCTCTCTCTCTCTCTCTCTCTCAGTTCAGTACATGTACAGAGATAAGTGTTGTATGTAAGGTCACGGCTGGGGTAGTGATGTGTGTGTGTGTGTGTGTGTGTGTGTGTGTGTGTGTGTGTGTGTGTGTGTGTGTGTGTGTGTGTGTGTGTGTGTGTGTGTGTGTGTGTGTGTGTGTGTGTGTGTGTGTGTGTGTGTGTGTGTGTGTGTGTGTGTGTGTGTGTGTGTGTGTGTGTGTAACAGGATATCACCTCTATCTCCAGACATGCACACACCTAAACACGCCATGTAAAAAAAGTTATTGATGAGATTATGTACATACACCTGCAGGATAAACACACACACACACACACACACACACACACACACACACACACACACAAGGCACCAGTGAGTATTTCATAAGACATGTTTCTCTCTCCTTTCTTTCATCAGCCATGTTTTTCTCTCTATTTCTTTTTGTCTCTCTCATTCCTTCTTTCTGTCCTTTTTTCCCTTCGTATAATTCCTTGTCTCTCTTTTTCCTTCTTTCACACACACACCCAAAAATCTTTCTTTACTTCTCTTCCTTCTTTCTCCTTCACACCTCGAACTTCCTCAATACATTTTTCTTTCATATTTTTCCTCCGTCGTTAACATTCTTCTCATTCTTCCATCTTTCCTCCATCCATCCTCCTTCTCTCTCTAATCTCATTTTCCCTCCTTCTTCCCTTCCTTCCAGTCTTTCCTCATTGTCTTCTTCCACTTCTCACTGCCATTGTTTTAATCGTTCTCTTCCTTTAATTTCCCCCCTCCCCCATTTTTCTTTCCTACATCTCTTTCTCCCTCTCTCTCCCTTCCCCTATATTTCCCTCTCCTTTATCTTTCCACTTCCTCCTTTTTCTTCCCTACTTCCCTCTTTCCTTCCTTCCCTCCCTCCTTCCTCCCTTCCCCTCACAAAACACAAACCAATTCTCTGCCGTCAGTCCAAACTTAGAAAATATATTGAATCAGAAAAACTTGGACCCACGAAGAGACGAAACACCGATAAACTGTGTGTGTGTGTGTGTGTGTGTGTGTGTGTGTGTGTGAAAAATCAATCTATCTATCTATCTATCGAAAGAGAGGGAGACTGCAGAAAATTTGAGAAAATTCCTGATTCTCTTGTATCCATGTAACATTCAGTCTGTTACTATTATTATGATTAATTATTATTATTATTATTATTATTATCATTATACTTCGTAACTCTCCCTCACGATTTCTCTCCGTATTCCCCTCACTAGTCCTTCCCCTGTCCTCTCCCCTTCCCTCCTCTCCCTATCCTTTCTCTCCCCTCCCACCATCCTGTCACCCCTCCCTTCCCCTCCCACTATTTCTACCCTCCTTCTCACATCACCCCTCCTCTCAGACCCCTGCACCTCATCCTTCCTCCCCCTCCTCCTACTCCCTCCTGTCACCATCTCTCCCCTCCACTCTCCTTCTCCCCTCACCTGCTTCCCCTCAGTTTGCCCCAGACAGCTTGGCTCCCTTAACCATTAATTATACCCCTCACCCTGCCCCTCCCCTCACCCTGCCCCTCCCCTCACCCTGCCCCTCCCCTCACCCTGCCCCTCCCCTCACCCTGACCCTCCACCACATCAAACACCACAAACCACAACACTCCACCACACCCCACCACAACCACAACACTCCACCACACCCCACCACAACCACAACACTCCACCACACCCCACCACAACCACAACACTCCACCACAACCACAACACTCCACCACACCCCACCACAACCACAACACTCCACCACACCCACCACAAACCACAACACTCCACCATAACCACAACACTCCACCACACCCCACCACAACCACAACACTCCACCACAACCACAACACTCCACCACACCCCACTACAACCACACTAACCACATTTACCTCATACTGCCGATAATAGTGGTCTTAAAAAATAGTCTACAAACATGGAGAGAATAGCAGGCCTTGTGGCTGGTGTGGCTGCTGTGGGGTTTAGCAGAGAGAGAGAGAGAGAGAGAGAGAGAGAGAGAGAGAGAGAGAGCAGGCAGTGTGGGTGACAGCTTCCCTCCCCACCCTCTGTTGTGTATATCGTGGGTCAAGCTGCTGTAAACATACCACCCTCTCTCTCTCTCTCTCTCTCTCTCCATTTATAACTTTTGTCATTCTCGGTAACTCTTGTCAGTCCTGTATTTTAGCCTTCTACCTGAATGTGACGATCAGGTTCTACTCTCTCCTCTTTTATAATTCATCATCATCATCATCATCATCATTCACAAACAATAAACGGATGGGCAAGATGTGACGCGCCCAAAAGAAAAAAAAAATACTGCGACTACTCCAAGGTGGCCGCTGCAATGTGTCATCCACCCGGCACTCGCCACTCCTGCCTTGACAATAATCGTCTCCACCACACTGACAAAAGCCACCTACAGTTGTTGCACCGGTTGTTACTTGCTGCCCCTGCAAACAATTACGTTACGGAATATAACAATGAGTCGTGGCGGCGGTGGCAGTAGTGATGACGGTGGTGGTGGTGGTAATTTCGGTCTGCCTGGCCGAGCAGACCCATTAATCGCAGGCAAGAATACGCCTTTTTTTTTTTTTTTTTTTTTGGGTTGTCCCATGCAGCAAGCCGATGTTCTTTTGTGGTGGACAGTGCCTCGCCAAAGCGAGGAGCGGGGAAGACTGTGGAGGATTGTTTCTTGGATGGACGCCTCATATGCGTCTCTTCAACCAGTTAACAGGGGTTCCACAATAGTCTCCACATCACTCCGTTAACTCTTATATGGTTACCACCCAGCGTTGCAAATGGTTTCCTGGGTTACATGAAACCATTAGTTAATCACGTAAGAAAAAAAAAAAAACTGCTTCGTGAGTGCCTGATGGCAGCCACCACCTACCACAACCCAAAATGTGTAAGACCGATATGTACAGTATATCTATATCTACATCCATATCTATATACACACACACACACACACACTTAACCCACTGGATCCCAGGGGTGCTGGGCGACGGTGCTAAGCGTACCGCCCTCTGCCTATCGGCTCATAGTCGCGAAGCTCATAGGTCCCTTCCCGGGGGTTCCCTACTTTATAAAGACTTGAAAAATCCCAGTTTTGTCCAATACTCGGGACACTGGGTTCTAATATATATATATATATATATATATATATATATATATATATATATATATATATATATATATATATATATATATATATATACAGGTACGTTGTCACCATACTATTGAGTTAATTAGTAAGGTCATCAGCGTGGGGGGGTCATTCACAAGAGCCTTCGGTGCGTCAAGGTTAATTACCAACTCCAACTTTTTGCCAAGTGGAAAAAAATCTGTTGAACTGTTTCAGAGGCCAACTATATTTACTTGGTATTACCTGCCGCACAATTGGGTGTGTATATTTTACTCTCTCTCTCTCTCTCTTTCTCTCTCTCTCCTGATATGTGACTAATCAAGTACATTTATTAAGCACTAACATCAAGGAAACTCCAGATTCACATTCAGCCAATGTTCACTTGGTCTGCGTCAGGCAGTCCAACGATGGGGGAATTAAATTCGGAGGTGAAGACTACTCGTATCCTTTACGGGCAACGATTCGAATCCTAATGACGCGACTGGAGTTGTTTCTGCCATATATAATGCTGTCAGGGAAGTAGGTTGGTGTGCCAGCCATAAATGCTGGGGCTAACATCACACCAGCCTGGGGTGCCTATACGCCCCGCCAATTGCATGTATTTGTGTTGCCCCTGCATGACTGGTGTTCGTAACCACACGGGATATATACACAGCCTTCATAACCCCATCACTACTATACTCTCTTCACCTTAACTTGGCCCAGATTTTCGCCCTTTTGAAGCTTTCACATAGCTTAATGGCAGAGGAAGACAATGCTACAGCTCTCCATGCATTCCATATTACTTCTTCGTCATCATATTTTAGTCTTAATCTCTTGATACAACTCACCAGTCAATACGTACAGGTGGCAATTTTGGGCCACGTTAAAATAAAACGAGTATAGATGTGCTGTATTTGTGTTACCTATACATAACTGACGGGGATATACAGAATAAAGCCTTCATAAACACCTTCACTATTATCAGTCCTTCTAAAGTTGTATAATATCGTCTGATGGAAGCCTGATTAAAAGGAAAATTCGTCATCGTAGTGAAGGAAAGATTTATTTTCCATGGTGACGTCCAACACGAAGCAGATATTTATGTATGAATATAATATTGCACACAACATATTAAACTGGCTGGTGTTCACAGCACAAAGATGCAGGTGAGTCTTGTATAAATAGAGCAGAATGTTGCTGCCAGGTAAGCCGCTTACCTGTGCCATTGGAATTTAATACCCCCCCCCCTCTCTCTCTGAATGTGTACGAAGGAAAAAATATCACACACATGGAATATACGTACCCCGCTGCACAGTGACATATAAATCTTCTCTTAAAATGCAACACACTACAAACCTGCACTGCTTAATACTGTACCATACACACACACACACACACACACACACACACACACACACACACACACACACTAATAATCCTCTCATCATACTCTTTCCAAAAAAACGAACAAAATATATCAAGACAGGAACTAATTACAAATGAAAGAAATACACCAATAAATTGATACAACAAATCCTGTTCTCTGTTGCCTCCTGCGTGGTCTTAGGTTACCAATTACAGAGGAAAGAGGCTGTGTGTGTGTGTGTGTGTGTGTGTGTGTGTGTGTGTGTGTGTGTGTGTGTGTGTGTGTGTGTGTGTGTGTGTGTGTGTGTGTGTGTGTGTATTATAAACAGGTCACGTACACATACATACACACGACACCTTTACAGTACTGACACATATTACTGCATTACACGCACAAACAAATATTCTCTCTCTCTCTCTCTCTCTCTCTCTCTCTCTCAGTCAGCCTGTACACAGCCAGGCCGCCTCTGGCCAGATTACCTCCTCAACTCTCCTTATAAAATCCTTCCCCAAGTGACAATAACATAAACTTGAGGGTGTTTTAAGGCTGGGCTATAAACTGGGCGGGAACTGGGGGGGCTGAGGGCAGAGTGGGCGTGGGAGGTGCTTAGTGGGTGGGGTGGGATGAGATGTAGGGGATATATTATTATCATGGGGTGTAATAATGGTGCTGGCGCTGAGAGAGAGAGAGAGAGAGAGAGAGAGAGAGAGAGAGAGAGGAACGGAAACAAGAAAGAGGGAGAACAGGAGGAAGAAAAGGAAACCAGATGTGGAAGAAGAAGTGAAAGAGGTAAATGAGAAAAGGAATAAGAAAAGTAATAGATCAAGAACGAAAAAAGGGAGAGGAGGAAGAGGAACTAGAGTAAGAGCAGGAGGAAGAAGGAAGGAAACAAAAAAAGTTAAGAAAAATAATGCGGAGGAAAGTCAGAGAGGAGTAAAGAAAATTATATAGCATACGTGTGCTATTTTGAGTGTTTTGATTTACGTAAAAAGTTAAATAATTTGTAAAGTGTTCTGTTCTCTGAATGGACGTCAGTTTGATTACAGGCTAGGAAAGAAACAGCTTGATGATTTGAATCTCGTTATAACATGGTTAATTTCGTGAAATTTATTTACCTGATCCTTCACAATACTCACAACCGTTATTACAATACCTACACTAATACCGTCTTACTAGTCTAGATTGAGGCAGACCTGGAATGTAACTATATATATATATATATATATATATATATATATATATATATATATATATATATATAAAACAGACGATGGGTACTCGTGTTTGTGTCAAAGGAGTGATAAATAAATAAAGGTGTGTAACAAAGTAGAAATACTGTGCCTCAGACAACATGCTATCTGATCTACAGCTTGTGTTGGAAACACACACACACACACACACACACACTTGTCTGCCTCTATGCATGGTGGATGGGGACTTATTACTGATCCACCTGATGCTGTTGTTGTTGTCCCAGGCTCAGCTGTACATGACCCCGGTGGACTGCAGGGTAAAGTCATCCTCCTCCTGCAGTCCACAACCCTCCTTTCTGGGGATAGGAAGGGAGCTGAGGGACGTTTATATAACCAGGCAGTGGAGCCACCCGGATATATTGGTGGCACCTCGTGAAGGCGTACCACTCCAGCATCACTGATCTACTGAACAGTGATAAATAAAGACAGTGAGTAATGACATTTGGCCCGTGATATTATCCTTAGAGCATAACACTCCAGCATCACTGATTTACTGAACGGTGATAAATAAAGACAGTGAGTAGTGACATTATCCTTAGAGCATAACACTCCAGCATCACTGATCTACTGAACAGTGTTAAATACAGTGAGTAATGACTTTTGGCCAGTGGTATTATCCGTAGAGCATAACACTCCAGCATCACTGATCTACTGAACGGTGATAAATAAAGAGAGTGAGTAATGACTTTTGGCACTTGATATAACACTCCAGCATCACTGATCTACTGAACAGTGATAAATAAATACAGTGACTAATGACTTTTGGCCAGTGATATTATCCTTGGAGCATAACACGCTTTTCAGTACATTACCAACGTGTCTCGTATCTAAACGATATATATATACCAGCAAGTGATGTGATAATACTGACAGTAAACTACACACTCGGGGACAACAATTTATTTTTCCAGCCTCTCATGACCGTGTGTCAAAACCCAGTTATATTTAGGCTAACGGTAACCAATATTAAGGGTTTTGGAGGCCAGACGTGTACAGGAATTATTGACCGACACTGTACACAATAACACCCAGACTAATATCAAGGGTGTTTGTGGTGTTGGAGGCCAGACGTGTAAAGGAATTATTGACCGACACTGTACACGTAACACCTGCTCTTCCTCCTTCCATTAGCAAAAGAAAACTTATCAAACTTGTCGATAACACAGCCAGGGAGAGCTGCGGTGTTCACCAGCTGGCACTCTCTCTCTCTCTCCCACACACACACAAGACCAGAGAGAGAGAGAGAGAAAGAGAGAGAGTGTTCACCCTTGATCACTGTTTCCCACTGCACGCCTTCATACTATCGTAATAAAAACAGATAATATCAGTCTATGGGTTGACTCACACTAGGCAGCGATGAAGGGTTTGTGAATACGACCCCGGGTGGACTGGCTGTGGTGGTGGGGGCAGGGGGGAGGGGTTGGGGTGAAGGATGAGGGTTGAGTGATGGGTGGGGGTGAAGGGAGAGGGGTTGGGGGAAGGACGGGGGGGGGGAAAGGATGGAATAGGGATGAGGGCTGGGTGGGGGGTGAGGTTGGGGGTACGGGTGAGGGGTGAGGGATGAGGGGTGGAACACATAAACAAGGGTGACCCACGTGTGTTCTGTCCACTAACACACACGACACCCGATACCCAGACTGCCGTGTGTGTGTGTGTGTGTGTGTGTGTGTGTGTGTGTGTGTGTGTGTGTGTAATTCACCGGGTCGGTCAGGATCACTTGATGGTCGTGATTGTCAGCTTTTACCCTCCCGGAAGGGAGCTGGGAGCCATATAGTCCGATCTAAGGGCAAGGCTGTGACCTTCACACACGCACACACCCGTCCCCTTGCTCAAGGGGGACAGTAACCACCCACTTCGTCAGTGAAACTTTTCGCAACCTGAGCGAGGCGCGAACTCCCGTCCACCGGTTGGCAAGCGAGAACGTTACCACTGCACCAGCGAGTGTGTGTGTGTGTGTGTGTGTGTGTGTGTGTGTGTGTGTGTGTGTGTGTGTGTGTGTGTGTGTGTGTGTGTGTGTGTGTGTGTCATAAACATTACCCCCACGCCCCTGCTATCAAGAAAAATATTTATAATGATCGGAAGTGCCAGTGTATGGTGGGAAAAAATACAATCACCGTCTCACACGAGAGAGAGAGAGAGAGAGAGAGAGAGAGAGAGAGAGAGAGAGAGAGAGAGAGAGAGAGAGAGAGAGAGAGAGAGCAAGAGAGAGAGAGAGAGAGAGAGAGAGAGAGAGAGACAGACAGACAGACAGACAGACAGACAAAGAGTCATTTTCGATTTAGATAAAAAATATCAGAGAAATATATATACCAACAAACAATGTATAAAAGTAACACAAAATACAGACTTGGAACAAAAGAATAATACCAACAAACTCTGAATAACACACACACACACACACACACACACACACACACACACACACACACACACCAAAACAAGTTTCTCTATCCCAACCGAAGGGGAAAAAATCTTATGTATCGACTGACAATATAATAACACGACGGTGAAAAAAAAAAAATATGTGTGTGTAAGGAAAGTGTGGAATGTAATCAGAGAAATGGAAGGGAATGGGTTATGATGACTGAGGCAGGGGATCAATACACATACATACATACAAATATACATGCATGCATACATACATACACATACCTAACACTATGTATACAGTAGATGCATTCATACACACACACACGATTACACATACACTGACATACATATATTGGCCTACACAAGAAATATGCAAACTTAACACACACACCTCACACACAAATACACACATACAATTTCACGCACATGTACTGTATACACACATAAAATTGTCCCTGCGTTACTGTGTGTGTGTGTGCGTGTGTGTGTGTGTGTGTGTGTGTGTGTGTGTGTGTGTGTGTGTGTGTGTGTGTGTGTGTGTGTGTGTGTGTGTGTGTAATCAAGACCTCACGCATTATTGTATTTGCAAGATATCGAGCCACCACATTCCCCCTTGCACAACCCCCTACTCTTCCCCCTCCCCACCTTCCCCCACCACCGGTCCAACTTCCCCCAACATTACCCTTCACTTTACTGCCCATTCGTCCTTCCTCTCCTCTCTTTATCACCCTCTCCCCTTCCCACTCTCCCTCCTGCCCTTTGCACCCTGCCCCTGCCCTTCCCTTCCCACTCTCCCTCCTGCCCTTTGCACCCTGCCCCTGCCCTCCCCTTCCCACTCTCCCTCCTGCCCTTTGCACCCTGCCCCTGCCCTCCCCTTCCCACTCTCCCTCCTGCCCTTTGCACCCTGCCCCTGCCCTCCCCTTCCCACTCTCCCTCCTGCCCTTTGCACCCTGCCCCTGCCCTCCCCTTCCCACTCTCCCTCCTGCCCTTTGCACCCTGCCCCTGCCCTCCCCTTGCCACTCTTCCTCCTGCCCTTTGCACCCTGCCCCTGCCCTCCCCTTCCCACTCTCCCTCCTGCCCTTTGCACCCTGCCCCTGCCCTCCCCTTCCCACTCTCCCTCCTGCCCTTTGCACCCTGCCCCTGCCCTCCCCTTCCCACTCTCCCTCCTGCCCTTTGCACCCTGCCCCTGCCCTCCCCTTCCCACTCTCCCTCCTGCCCTTGCACCCTGCCCCTGCCCTCCCCTTCCCACTCTCCCTCCTGCCCTTTGCACCCTGCCCCTGCCCTCCCCTTGCCACTCTTCCTCCTGCCCTTTGCACCCTGCCCCTGCCCTCCACTTCCCACTCTCCCTCCTGCCCTTTGCACCCTGCCCCTGCCCTCCCCTTCCCACTCTCCCTCCTGCCCTTTGCACCCTGCCCCTGCCCTCCCCTTCCCACTCTCCCTCCTGCCCTTTGCACCCTGCCCCTGCCCTCCCCTTCCCACTCTCCCTCCTGCCCTTTGCACCCTGCCCCTGCCCTCCCCTTCCCACTCTCCCTCCTGCCCTTTGCACCCTGCCCCTGCCCTCCCCATCCGTCTATCCCTGGCCACATGGTGTCAGGGTATGGTCAACATTGTACACCTTGCACCATCACGTGGATATCAGTGCAGGGGCACTGTCACCACCTCCACGGGGTTGTAGCTTTACCACCACCACAGCTATACACCCACCTACTGACACCACCTACACGGGGTTGTAGCTTTACCACCACCACAGCTATACACCCACCTACTGACACCACCTACACGGGGTTGTAGCTGTACCACCACCACAGCTATACACCCACCTACTGTCACCACCTACACGGGGTTGTAGCTTTACCACCACCACAGCTATACACCCACCTACTGACACCACCTACACGGGGTTGTAGCTGTACCACCACCACAGCTATACACCTACCTACTGACACCACCTACACGGGGTTTTAGCCTTACCACCACCACAGCTATACACCCACCTACTGACACCCACTACTGACCACGTTACGGCAGCACGCCTTGGGTTTAGATACGTTACATTACGGTTAGGTGAGGTTACGTTAAACTGGATTTGATCTGAACTATTTAGACTAGGTTAGGTTATTTGGGGTTAGGTCTGGTTGTAAATGATTCGATAACAACAGAATACGTTTGGTTAGATTAGGATACGTTGGTTTATATCAGCTTAAATTAGACATCTAATCAGATTAAGTTAGGTTAGGATAAGAAGTTAGATTAAATCAAATCAAAATGAATTTACTTAGATTATGCAGGTTAAGAATAAAGTAACATGGTAGTGAACACCAGGTATACATACAGTACCTTCAGGTACTGGCACACATAACTGACTCAGTTACCGTATGACAGGTTACGGCAACACCACACCGTCAATCAACAAAATATATTTCTGCTTCATTTCATCCTAATATATTACTACACACAACACTGCGACTGATTTTCATATTGGTTTGTCTTCGTATTTTTTTTAAAACTAATAACGACAGCGCTGTCTTCTAAAACTATTGTACTCAGGGAAATAGCTTAAAACACCTATAGGAGAGAAAGTTTGTCCAAAATTACGACAATACAACTTCCACTCACGTCAGAGGTACCAGTTAATTATTATGTTTTAGTTTCATTTCAAATCTCCACTGAAACACGGATTTTTAAAGGATACTTCTGAACCATTAAAAAATAATTCTGAGTAAATGAAAGATATAAGGAAGGCCAATGAATGCAAAATAATGAAAACAAAACTATTAACTTACCCAATAGTAATGTGCACTAAAGTAGCCGCAAGGGTCAGAATGTTGTCACGTCCAGCGGCATATATATACCACAGCAGCAGTATATACTCTCCTATACAGACAGTTGTTAGTTAATACTCTCCTATACAGACAGTTGTTAGTTAATACTCTCCTATACACACAGTTGTTAGTTAATACTCTCCTATACAGACAGTTGTTAGTTAATACTCTCCTATACACACAGTTGTTAGTTAATACTCTCCTATACACACAGTTGTTAGTTAATACTCTCCTATACACACAGTTGTCCGCCTACAACTGGTACTGTACATTTGTAACAAACTGCCACATCAGCTTTACACAGTAGGTGGCAATGGAACTTTTACAGGCAATGGTTCGGTGTGATTTACTGTGCCATGAACCTCAGCACTGAGAGATGTCTGTAAGTTTAATGAGTCAAATATAATCATGTGGTGATAGGGCAAAAAAATATAAATCAATATCGCAATACAAGGTAAATAAGACTTTTTTTTATTCTTTCAGTGAGAAATTCTTCCTAGGTGTCTGTGTGCAGCAGCAAAAATAATAAAGAAAAAAAAGCAACATAAAACGGGGACTAAGTGTAATAAGGCGTAATTCATCAATCTCTGTGTACACTTCACTGTGCTCATAAATCTCGCTATACTAACATTACCAACCCTCTTGTCTACTATATCATAGTTATTCTCCCTCTCTCATCTGCCATTTATCATGTTTTCATTGTTTTGTTATTCCTAACCCTCTTTCTCCACCTCCTGCCACCACTTCCGCCTTTCATTTCTATTTCCACACTACTCGCTTCTCTCTCTCTCTCTCTCTCTCCTGGTGATACCAAATGTTAAACAGTCCAGCAAAAAAGAAAAAAAAAACAGGTATTCTCTCTCTCTCTCTCTCTCTCTCTCCACTACTTTTGATACTAGATGTAAATTACCCGGTAGTCCAGCAGGAATTTTTCTAACAAACTGTGGATGTAATGCCATGTGAAAAGACTCAAAATTTAGGGATCACTGTATCATGTATTTTCCATATACAGCAAGTGTTGATTGTATCACACACACACACACACACACACACACACACACACACACACACACACACACACACAGCCAATATGTGTATACGTTAAATACTTAATGATGTGGGGAGGGGTGATGTAGCGAGTGTGCTGTGGTGTGGGCGAGAAGGAGGGCAGTGAGGTAGTAAGTGTGTTGTGGTATGGGGGGAAGGAGGGCGGTAGGGGGGGTCACTGTTGTGGTGTGGGGGAAGGGGGGAGAGGTGCAATGAGTGTGTTGTGGTGCGGGGGAAGTGGGGAGAGGTGCAATGAGTGTGTTGTGGTGCGGGGGAAGGGGGGAGAGGTGCAATGAGTGTGTTGTGGTGAGGGGTAAGGGGGGAGAGGTGCAATGATTGTGTTGTGGTGTGGGGGGAGGGGGGAGAGGTGCAATGAGTGTGTTGTGGTGTGGGGGGAGGGGGGAGAGGCGCAATGAGTGTGTTGTGGTGCGGGGGACGGGGGGGGAGGTGCAATGAGTGTGTTGTGGTGTGGGGGAAGGGGGGAGAGGCGCAATGAGTGTGTTGTGGTGTGGGGGAAGGGGGGAGAGGTGCAATGAGTGTGTTGTGGTGTGGGGGAAGGGGGGAGAGGTGCAATGAGTGTGTTGTGGTGTGGGGGAAGGTGGGGAGGTGCAATGAGTGTGTTGTGGTGTGGGGGAAGGGGGGAGAGGTGCAATGAGTGTGTTGTGGTGTGGGGGAAGGGGGGAGAGGTACAATGAGTGTGTTGTGGTGTGGGGGGAGGAAGGGGACGGCTGGGCGGTGTGGTGTGGATTAAATTTTACATCATACCTGTAATGACCGATAAGGATGTAACTATACAATGATGTGTGAATGTGTAATGTGGTGTGGTGTGGGATGTGAGGGGGAAGGCAGTGTGCTGTAATAGGAGGAGGAAAGGCGTGGGACGGAAGTGCAGTGTAGTCTGGATTAAGTTATACATCACACCAAAATTGCCTTAGTGCAGTTCGGCAACGAAAGTGTTACCTACAAGTCAACCTGGCCAAGTATTCATAAAAGATCTTAACACCTTTAGTACGATGACCAATTTTCAGCTCTGTCTTCCTATTATCAGAGGCGGTGGCCCAGTCGGTAGAGAGGTGGCCTGCAGTCCTACCGGACCCAGGTTCGAATCCCCGCTGGGGCAGGGAACAGTTTAAGGATTTGAATTTCATTAAATCAGACTTTACTGATCTACCAGACGACCCGCCGACATGTAAAAATAACCCCGCTAATACCACTACACCAGTCCTGTATGAGACAGCCCTAGCATGTATTCATTATGGACGGTGGGTGTTAGCGCCGAAGTGGTGACATGTAGAGGTGTATGGTATGTAGGAGGACTGTTGAACCTCGATAGCAGGCTGTCAAGCCTATGCCCAGAGTCGGACACAAAAAAAAAAAAAAATGCTGTGAAGGGATTAATGAAGGGTATGACAAACCCCTCTATTTGAAAAAAGAAGGAAAATATCTCCTAAAGTGGGCCAAATCGCGTTACCGTACTGAATGCAATAATCAATTAATGCAATACACAAGTCTTGACAGCAGTTAATTATTCTCAGGCATCACTGTGTTTGGCTGAGTACTTTCACTGCAATATCCACTGCAATTTGGTGATGCAGTACAAATATTTGTGCACAAGTAGAGATAAATCCTGAAGTATCAGCCTTGTGCACACCTTAGTACTTTCACTGCACACCTTAGTACTTTCAGTGCAATATCCACTGCAATTTGGTGATGCAGTACAAATATTTGTGCTCAAGTAGAGATAAATCCGGAAGTATCAGCCTTGTGCACACCTTAGTACTTTCACTGCAATATCCACCGCAATTTGGTGATGCAGTACAAATATTTGTGCACAAGTAGGGATAAATCCTGAAGTACCAGCCTTGTGCACACTTTAGTCTGGGCTCAGTTTATAAATACGGCCAATGGCGTGTTGGGCAAGAGAGTTATGACGCTGCAAATGTACACTGGTTGTGTTGGATCAAATCTGGTGACAATTTCTGCTGACGATGCCGTCCTGCTGCCAAAAATGACTGCCTTGCAAAAACTGGATGGCTGGAGTTTGAATGTGACTGTACGAGAGAGTAAAGTTATGGGGAAATTATGGCGCATTTGAGATAATTATATTGGAAGAAGGAGGAGGAGAGGAAGACCGAGGATGAGATGGAGAGATGGATCATTGTATTGTTAAAAAGACTGCCTGAGAGAGCAAAGTTATGATGCGTTTGAGAAATACACAAACCAACTGCATTTGTGTGGCTGAGAGGAGGAGGAGGAAGAAGAAGAGGAGGAGGAGGAGGAGGGGAGAGAGAGAGAGAGAGAGTATTAAAGACTGGAAGAGTAGGTTCTTTTCTCTCTCTCTCTCTCTCTCTCTCTCTCTCCAGAGGTCCAGCGGTCGTGTAGTGTTAAATGGAACGAAACGGGACGCGACCAAATGGAAAGGATGATACGGAGCGGAATGAAATGGTACAGAGCTGAAGGAACGAAACGGAACGGAACTGAATGATACGGAGCGGAACGGAATGATGCGGAGCGGAACGAAATTATATGGAACGAAGCAGAACGATACGGAACTTGATGGAACGATGATTAATGGTACGGAGCGGAACGTAACCAAGCAGTACCCTACCCATTCCGTAGGAAGAAGAGCGAAAGAACACGGAACAATATGGAAAGGCTGTGTACTGGACGAAACTGTAAGGGAAAATCTGAAGAGTGACGGTGAACGAAAGTGAGGGAAACTGAGGCCTGGAACGAACCTGAACAATATGATGTGAAATGCAAGGGAAACATTATAAGACACTGTATGACCTGTAGCAAGTATTGTGGCTGCCATACCAAGCTTTGGGACAACTCTGACTTTGATATCTTCTTCATCATCATCATCATCTTCGTCATCTTCTAATCGTGAATCATCATCACCATCTTCATCATCTTATCCTGAATCACCATCACCATCTTCATCGACAACATCACCATCTCATCACCATCTTCTTTCTCCTCCTCCCCTTCTTCTTCGTCTTGTTTTTCTTCTTTTCTTTTTCCTTTCCCATTTTCTTCATCATTTCTTTGCATAAAACACATTACCAGTCACGTGTATGCTGCCTCCATCGTGTTAATATGGACACTGTTTGCACAGTAAGATACAAGCGGATATTAACGTGCAATGTGCAGAATAAATCACTAAGGAAGCGGTGATAGGATATCCCCAAAGCCACTTATATTACGGCCTTGGGTGCACCTGAGGTTTACTGATAGACACCTGAGTGGATTAAACTGACACGACGCTCAGGACATGCAAACTGACATGGGATGTTGTGACACGGAAAACGGCACCATCCAGTACTTCAATACGAGACACAGAGAGACAGACAGACAGATAGGCAGATATATATATATGTGTGTGTGTGTGTGTGTGTGTGTGTGTGTGTGTGTGTGGACAGAGAGAGAGAGAGAGAGATCCCATACAAACCCCTAACCATTATAATAAAATCCCTGCAGGTAAATGGTACCTATTATCAGAAAAACCTTTTTTCCGATAAACCTTGCTATTACCTTCGTCGCGTCAAAATTTCGGCGCCTGGGCGTATTTCCATATAAATGTTCTTATTTCCCACCAACCTGCTACTTAACGCCTTCAACCATGCAAATGTTAAGGTCGATATTTTCCATCCCAAAACACTGGCCATTTTCATATATATTCGTGTTATTCACTTGTAATAACTACGTCTGGCTTGAGGGTTGAATATCGGTAATGTTTATATGTGTAGTAGTATTAGTCACTGATAATAACTAAGTCTGGGTTGAGGGTAGGCTATTATAAATGTTCATAGTTGTATTATTTACTAATAATAACTAAGTCTGGGTTGAGGGTAGGCTATTATAAATGTTCATAGTTGTATTATTTACTGATAATAACTAAGTCTGGGTTGAGGGTAGGCTATTATAAATGTTCAGTTGTATTATTTACTGATAATAACTAAGTCTGGGTTGAGGGTAGGCTATTATAAATGTTCCTATGTATACTACTATTACTGAAGGACAATAACTAAATCTGTGTTCAAGGTACACTATTATGAATGAGAGGGTGGTAGTATAAGGAGTTCTGGAGACTCGCAACACCTCTTCCTTGGTGATTAACTCTGCACATTACCCATCGATATTCCCTATGTTAATGCTGTCAGTTATGATGACATTCACCGATAAAAACAACACATAAAATAATGTTAAAGTGTAAAATGAAAGATCAATAAGGAAGATGAGCTACGTCGGCTGCCACACACTGAACTACTGCCAACACATACTAGTACACACACTGAACTACTGCCAACACATACTAGTACACACACTGAACTACTACCAACACATACTAGTGCACACACTGCACTACTGCCAAACACATACTAGTACACACACTGAACTACTGCCAACACATACTAGTACACACACTGAACTACTGCCAACACATACTAGTATACACACTGCACTACTGCCAACACATACTAGTACACACACTGAACTACTGCCAACACATACTAGTACACACACTCAACTACTGCCAACACATACTAGTACACACACTCAACTACTACCAACACATACTAGTACACACACTCAACTACTGCCAACACATACTAGTACACACACTCAACTACTGCCAACACATACTAGTATACACACTGCACTACTGCCAACACATACTAGTACACACACTGAACTACTGCCAACACATACTAGTACACACACTGAACTACTGCCAACACATACTAGTACACACACTGAACTACTGCCAACACATACTAGTACACACACTGAACTACTGCCAACACATACTAGTACTGACCAACAGGTTTATTATATATGACATGCAGACTCGCAACACCTCCACTCCTGTGTGTGTGTGTGTGTGAGAGAGAGAGAGAGAGAGAGAGAGTGTGACCATTTCAGGAGCTATTAACAGATTATGGACTCACCAATTATGTTACTTTTCCCACCCACAGCTCAGGCTCATCCCTGGACCCAGTCATCTCTGACCTTCCAGAGGAAGCGATCACCTGTGGCCCCTTGGGAATGGTGGGATCATCAGACCACTCAGCGATCCTCACCACTATCAGGACCTCAGTTGAGCGGGACGTGCCTGCGCCTCGAATCAACTGGCTGTGGGCTCGAGGAGACTGGGGCAGCCTCATAGGGGAGCTGGACTCAATGGAGTGGACGTTATTACTCCATAGTGACGTCGATTCACAAGTAGACGTCTTCAACAACGTCCTACCATCCCTACAGAGGAAATTCATACCCAGCCAAGAATACAAAACCAAACCTCAGGATCAGCCATGGTTTGGCTTTCAGTGTCGGACTGCTGCTGATGCCAAGAGCAGGGCCTGGACGAGGTACAAGTCTCACCCCTCACAGAAGAACAAAAATGCCCACAAAGAAGCCTGCAAGAACATGAGACGGGTCCAAAAACAAGCCATACAACGCTGGAGAGAAGCTGTAAAAACTAAACTCAGTGGTCGGAATGTAAGCAGCAAAGAGTGGTGGAGTGGGGTTCAACAGCATCAGGGCCTGGTTGCTGACAACACCATCCCACCGCTCACCAGGCCTGATGGAAGCATAGCCACCCGTGCCACCAACAAGGCCCAACTATTAGCTGCTCACCTCTCCTCCAAAATGTCTGTACCGGATCCCACACTGCCTCCCCCTAAGATTCCTCCTCTCACCAATGCCTCACTGGAGAATTTTTCCATCACCACTGAGGAGGTCAAGAAACAGCTGCTCCTGCTGGATCCCAAAAAGGCACTCGGGCCTGACAACATCAGTCCTCATGTCCTCAAGAGATGTGCTGCACAGCTGGCCCCACCCCTCACCATCATCTTCAACAACTGCCTCTCCTCATGTAAGTGGCCAATGCAGTGGAAAGAAGCTAGGGTGGTGGCAGTACACAAGAAAAATAGCAAAAGTGACCCAAAGAACTACAGACCAATATCCCTTCTCTCCATCGTTGGAAAGGTAATGGAGTCACTCATGGCCAGCAAGATCACCAGCTTCCTGGATTCGCACCATCTCCTCAACACCAAGCAGTTTGGCTTCAGGAAGGGGAAGTCGGCTGTGGACCTCCTCCTCCTTCAGTCCGCTGCTTGGAATCACTCTCTTGACAGAGGATTGGACACCTTTGTTGTGGCTCTAGACATAGCCTGAGCCTTTGACAGGGTGTGGCACCAGGACATCATCGCCAAACTGGGGAGCCTGGGTGTGCGCGGTGCCCTCCTGAACCTCATCCAGGATTACCTCAGTTGTAGGACCCTCAGAACGGTTGTAAACGGCCACACATCCAACCAATTCCCCATAATGGCTACTGTTCCCCAAGGCAGTATACTCGGGCCTCTCTTCTGGAACGTATACTTCAATGACATCCTCCAACTCATCCCAGAGGCTAAAGCATATGCGGATGACTGCACTCTGTCATTCTCCTGTGACAGAAGTGAGTGGCAGGACACAGTCTACCGCATCAACCAAGCACTAAAGAACACTGTGTCTTGGAGCAAGCGATGGCAAGTCACCCTGGCCCCTGACAAGACACAGCTCATGCTTATTTCCCGCAGGCAGGACCTAGCTGACTTGCCCCCACCGGATGTACAGCTAGAGGGAAGAAAGCTTCCCCTACGGGAGTCTATCAACATCCTCGGAGTAGAATATGATGCAGGCCTCTCGTTCACCAGCCATGCCAGGAAAGTGGCCAAGAATGCAGCCTGGAGACTGAACTGTGTCCGCCGAATATCTCACCTGCTGGACACCAAGGGAGTGGAGGTGCTTTACAAGGCACAAGTACGATCGGTCATGGAGTATTCTCCGCTTGCCTGGTCTTCATGCCCTCCCTCTTACCTGACCACCCTAGACCGTGTCCAGGCCAGAGCTCAACGACTGGTGTGACTTAAAGCAGCCCCACACCAGCCTGCCCCCTTCCAACCCCTCCAGGAGCGCAGGGATGTGGTAGGTCTGTGTGTGATGCACAAGGCTCACATCCTAAATACCCGCCACCTAGTGACCCTGCAACTCCCTTCGCCCCCACCGGCCACACACTCTACCAGAGCAGCCCCATTCAGACAGCAACAAGTAGACATCTCCTACTCCAGGACGGAACACCACCTCCGCTCCTTCCTACCCTGCTATGGCCGCCTGTGGAACAAGCTGGTGCGCAACACCGACATCGGCCACAGCGACTCCCTACAAGCCTTCAAGCGAGAGGTCAACAGATGGGTGGCGTCGGCAAAAGACTACAATAATTATTAGCTACAGGTAGCACTAGTGTCGACAACAATAATTATAATCAATATGTATGTCAATATGTAAATTTTCTACTACCAATTAGCTGTAGATAGTACTAGATTCAAACCTAGTTGCTTTAGCTTAGATTTCGTAAGTAACTCTTAAGACCTTGACAACACCAAATGTAACTCTGCAATAAACCATGTTAAAAAAAAAGAAAAAAAAAAGAGAGAGAGAGAGAGAGAGAGAGAGAGAGACAGGTGCACAAGGTGTGGTGTGGGGAAAGCGTGGAGCCAGAGCAGTGAGAAAGGTGAGAAAGACTGAGGTGTGAATGAGTAATACGAGAGGGAGGTGCGGTAAAGTGAGGTGTGGAGGGTGAGGTGTGAGTGAGGTGTTTAGCGTGTGGTGATGTGTTAAGTGAGGTGTGGTTGAGTGAGGAGTGAGGTGGTGAGGTATGAGGGAGGTGTGCTAAGTTCGGGTAAACGGTGTGAAAGAGGTGTGAGTGTGGTGTGAAAGAGGTGTGCAGAGTGAGATGTGTAAGGGGTGAGTGGGCATTGTTAGCTGTGGTACAATAACATCATCACAGGTATTGTTGAAGCTAAGTGACGGCAGGGAGGAGGGGAGGCAGCCAGGGAGGAAGGGAGAAAGAGAGGGAAACAGGAAGTGAGGTAGAACAGGACGAAATGAGCGGATGGAGCAAGGGAAACAGATAGGGAGATGAGAATGAATAGCGGAAGTAAGACATTGAGGGAAATATGAAGCAAAGGAGCTAGGGAAGACAGGGAGAGAAATGTGTTTGCAGGGACAGTTTAAGGATAAAGGGAGATAGAAAGGGCATAGAGTGATTGAGCAATAGGTAGGCGGGAGGACAGACAGGGGAGCAGGGAGGGACGTAAGACAGGAAAGGGAAAGGGACAATGAATGAAGAGATGGGAATAAATTGGAGAAAGTTGAGGTGGAGGGATGGATGGGAGGAAATGGACAAGATCAAGGCCCCTAATAACATAGTGTACCGAACGCCACATGCTGAAAACGGAGAAAAAAGCAGTTAAAGTTGCGTAACTTTCAAAATGCCATAACTTTGGAACTAGTGAATATTTTTTTATTTATCTATTTTTACTTTTTTTTTTTTTTTGGCTTGAAGTTCGTACTTTCATGTAATGCTAATCTTGGTAGAAGAGAAATTAGTAGCATTCTGAAAGGTACAACAATAGCTGCGTTTTTCTCCAGTGTGTTTATTGAGACAAAACGTACTCTCAGTAAGCATTTTTAACAATCAAACCAAACAAAGATATCAATGGGAAATGTTTACAAAAGCAAAACTGATGCATGTAATACTATTTTCAGAAATTAAAAGCCATTATAAAAAGGAAATCTTTCATTTTAGCCATTTGGGAATTATGGTAAGCTCATTTTCTGATATGAGAAGGACCAGCAGCTTTTTGCTCACCACTAGAGTCACTCATGTTCTCGAGACAATGAGAAAAAACACTAAAACAGCTCTGAAAATAGCCAGTTAATCCAAGCAGTGTTCTAGGCCGGCTGGTAAACAAAAAACTGCTGTCACTTCGCAACAGATTCCCAAATCACAGTTGCAAATGTCTTGCTGAGCTCTCTGCCTTTTCCCATTTTCCTTACATTATGGCTAACTTACCCTTAATATCATGCAATTTTATGCTAAAATATTCCATTATGTTAGGATAATGGTACAATAATTAATAATGCTATGAAAAAAATGCATGGCTGTGAGCATAAAGAAATGCTAGTATCTGGTAACACCAGACAACACTGGGAGGCACTTGGTACATGCTGTGACCAGCATGAAGGCTTGTCGACACACTGAGGTGAAGCGGACAGTGAGAACATGTTACAGAAGGGGAATTTGGACCCTAATGCCAGTTGCTTTCTGTACCTCGTGGTTGCTCTCCACATCAAAGAGGGTTTGGGCTACATAGTGGTATACTTAACTCGGTTTCACTTGCAGTTCCGCTCGGTACACTACGTTATTAGGGGCCTCATATTTAACCTGCCTTAAATATAGAGGATGGGGTTATAGCCAGCCTTCATTAACCCCTTCAGTACGACAGGGATTTCCTTAGGTAAACAAATGGTCTACGAGGAGCATCAGTGAAATATATAACACGTGTAGATTAACAAGCGATGCATGTAAACATGATGAAAAGTGTTGGACAAGGAAATAAACAAGAAGACACGATAGACAGGGGGTCGAAAAGTTAAGAAAATGTAGCAAGACGAAGGGAGAAACGGAATGTAAGGAAATATTCTGAGAAGAAGAAAGGCAAAAAGATACACGAATTACTGGAACATGAAGGGTGAATATAACTTCATTAATCCACTCAATACGGAAGATATTTCCTGTACTGAATATATTGCTTGTATCCAGTAAGGATAAATATGACGTCATAGAACTGACAGACTTAAATACAAAGTAAATCAGGATATTAACAATAACAACAACAACAACAATAATAATAATAATAATAATAATAATAATAATAACAGTAATAAGTCCTCGGGTTGAAGGGGTTAAGAGGGCTTATCATAAAAATGAATAAAGTTGAACGACGAAAATAGAAGGGGAATGATGATGACAGGAAGGGTGGCAGAGGCGGTGGATGGAGGAATGATTAAAATATACAAGGAAGAAGACAGGTGAGAATCAGGTGTGAATGAGACAGTGAAAGGGCTCAGCGAGAGAGAGAGAGAGAGAGAGAGAGAGAGAGAGAGAGAGAGAGAGAGGTGAGTAATGGGTATGAGTTTGTGGATACAGGCTAACCTTGAAAGGACGCGAACTGTCAGTGGTAAGTGGTTCCTTGTAAACACACACACACACACACACGTACGTCAGCTTATGAACAATACATAAACAGGAAGAAGAAATAGAGGAGGAAAAAGAAAAAAGAGGAAGAAAAAGAAGACGAAGAGAAAAGGGAGGAGGAGGAAAAGAAAAGAAGGGTAGAAGAAAAAGGAAGAAGGTTAACTAAAAACGGTAGGAGGGAGAAAAATGGAAAATAGGATAAGAGGAAATAAAAAAATAAAGAGGGAAGTGGAAGTAAAAAAGAGGGAAGAGAAGGTTAAAAAAGAGGGAAGAGGAAGTAAAAAAAAAGAGGAAGTAAAAAAAGAGGGATAAGAAAGTAAAAATAAAGAGAGGAGGAAGTAAAAAAAAGGAAGGAAGAGGAAGTAAAACGGGAGGGAAGAGGAAGTAAATTGGGAGGGAGGAGGAAGTAAATTGGGAGGGAGGAGGAAGTAAATTGGGAGGGAGGAGGAAGTAAAAAAAAAAAGGAGGGAAGAAGAAGTAAAACGGGAGGGAAGATGAAGTAAAACGGGAGGGAAGAGGAAGTAAAATGGGAGGGAAGAGGAAGTAAAACGGGAGGGAAGAGGAAGTAAAATGGGAGGGAAGAGGAAGTAAAATGGGAGGGAAGAGGAAGTAAAATGGGAGGGAAGAGGAAGTAAAATGGGAGGGAAGAGGAAGTAAAAGGGGAGGGAAGAGGAAGTCAAAATACGGGGAAAGTGGAAAGACAAGGGGTGAATATACACAATATTAAGAGAAGGAAACACATGAATATAACCATGACGACAACGCCAACGATGATGATGATGATGATGAGAGGGAGGAGGAGAAAGATGAGGAAAATAGAAGTGAGGAAAGAAGAGCAAGAGGAGGAGAATGGCTGGCTGGTGGGGGAGGAGTGTCAGCATCCACCTATAGTGAAGTGTCTGGTGTCAGGTGCAGGGTTAATTGAAGGGGGGCGGGGACCCCCTTGTATGAGAGAGAGAGAGAGAGAGAGAGACCAAGGGCAGTTTACCATTACACTTCACAGAGTGGGGAGGTTTGCTCTCTCTCTCTCTCTCTCTCTCTCTCTCTCTCTCTCTCCATCAACGCATCAATCAACTAATCTATCAATCAATCTTACTCTCTGCACTAAGCTAACAATATATTAATTTCCTTTACGCCACCACCACACAGTGTCATTCAGGTCAGTGGATACATGTGGTAGTGGATGTGTACACACTTCATTCATCTAAGAAGCATAATTACCTCAGTGTTCATATATCTTCATTACTCTTAGCCACACTGTCAACACCCTCTCACCTCTACTCTCATTCTCTCTCAGTTATTCATGTCATTCACTTGCACAAACAACAGAATATATAGAGGCGTCACTGATTTGCTTACCCATACTCACCCCCTTACTCTTGACTGCAGCACACACTCAATTCCTCTCTCATTCTCTGCCAGTTACTCATTTCACACTTAGCCAGACTCATTCTCTCCACGTTAATCATGTCACTCACGTCCATACATACTCATCACCTCAGCCACTCCTCCTGACTGTCATACTCACTCTCACTCAGTGACACTCACCCTCTCCCACACCTGTCCACACCCTCATTACCTTTTTGTGTTCGTTAGGGAGGGTTTTGTGGTAAGAAGTGTAGCGTTCCTCATTACACTATCAACACTACCACCATTACCTCTACACCACCTCCACTACACCACCACCATCACCTTCACAGCTAACACCATCACTATCACCACTACCACTAACATCACCTTCATCACTAACAACACCATCACAACTAGATCTCCATGACTGCTATCACCACCACTACTACCACAACTAGCATGAATGGCACCGGACTATAATTCACCATCACCACCACTACAACCACCATAATTACCACAAAACACCACCACACTCAGATAACTACCACCAACATCATCACTGCCACCACTACCATCATTGCTGCTACCACCATCACTACCACAAAACCACCGCCACACTCAGATCACTACCACCACCACACCTACATCACTGTCACCACCACCATAACGAGAAAAGGAAGGGAGGAATACACACTGTAGAGAAGTGAGAAGGAAAAGCGTGAGATGGAAGGGAGAAAGGGAAACGGACGAGGGAAAGGAAGGGGTTGAGAGAGAGCAGAGGGCTGGGAGAGAAGGGGAAAATGGAGAGACAAAGAGACAGAAGGGGCAAAAAGAGGAGGGAGGGAAGGAATAAGAAAAGAGGGAGGGGAAGACGGAAAACTGATGATGGAATGGGGAGATGGTTGAAAAGAAGTGGAGAAAGGGAGGTGAAGAAAATGGTGAAAGGGAGAAAGAAGGGATTAGGAAGAGGAAGAAGGGAGGGGATACAAAAAGGAAATAACCAGCCTGGTGTCAAGGAAGCAACGAGTACAAGTGTCATGCTGTCATAATAACCACAACACTACAAGTATTTCCACTCCCCCCCCCCCTCTCTCATGGAACCACTTACCGTACCACTCTCAGTTCAGAAGTGGCCTCGAGTTCTCTTAAAAGTTAACCTGTATCCACAGACTTAAAATCTCATTACTCACCTCTCTCTCTCTCTCTCTCTCTCTCTCTCTCTCTCTCATCTGGTTATGTCTATTTTTTTTAAGTTTTTGTTCCCATCTCTCTCTTCTCTCTCCCCTCTTCCTTCCTTCTGAGGCACTTTCCTCCCTCTCACTCTCCCTCCCTCCTCATCCATCTGTGCCACGCCTCCGCACCTCCCTCACCCATCTTCCCTCACTCCCTTCTTTCTCTCCCTCTACCCCAACTCAGTATTGTATTTTTCTTTCTCCTCTCTCTCTCTCTCATGACACAAAGCAGGTTAGGTAACATGAGCTAACACACAAACCGACAAAAAAAAAGGGGGGGGGGGAAGAGAAAAGAAAAACTCGCCCATCCTCTCCCATTACCAAATTCACAAAAGATCTCAACTACTTCTTATGACAAACAAATCCCAATAACACTAAAATATTGGCAGAGATAATTTCGCTTGGTCGTATTTTCACGCTGATATTCCCTTTATTTATTTATTTAAGCTGTGTTTAGTAGCTGCAATAATTAAGATAAACGCAATAACAAAGGCAACTTGGACTCAACAAACTTGATGAATACGGCCAAACCTGGTGTTCAGTCTTTGCCTCCCAATTGTACACTTTCTCACCAAAACTATTTATATTACTGCCTTTTGTACATCACCCCCTCCCCCACCCCTACACCTTCCCTTACCCTACACCCCCACACCTTCCCTTACCCTACACCCCCACCACCACACCTTCCCTTACCCTCCACCCCCACACCTTCCCTTACCCTACACCCCCACACCTTCCCTTACCCTACACCCCCACCCCCACACCTTCCCATACCCTACACCCCCACCCCCACACCTTCCCTTACACTCCACCCCCACCCCCACACCTTCCCTTACCCTACACCCCCACCCCCACACCTTCCCATACCCTACACCCCCACCCCCACACCTTCCCTTACCCTACACCCCCACCCCCACACCTTCCCTTACCCTACACCCCCACCCCCACACCTTCCCTTACCCTACACCCCAACCCCACACCTTCCCTTACGCTACACTCCCACCCCCACACCTTCCCTTACCCTACACCCCCACCCCCACACCTTCCCCCTACCCTACACCCCCACCCCCACATCTTCGGTTACCCTACACCCCCATTCCCACGCCTTCCCTTACCCTCCACCCCCACCCCCACGTCTTCTCTTACCCTACACCCCCACCCCCGCACCTTCCCTTGCCCTCCACCCCCACCCCCACACCTTCCCTTACCCTCCACCCCCACACCTTCCCTTACCCTCCACCCCCACATCTCCCCTTACCCTACACCCCCACCCCCACACCTTCCCCAACCCTACACCCCCACACCTTCCCTTACCCTACACCCCCACCCCCACACCTTCCCTTACCCTACATCCCCACCCCCATACCTTCCCCCTACCCTACACCCCCACCCCCACACCGTCCCTTACCCTACACCCCCACCCCCACACCTTCCCTTACCCTACACCCCGACCCCACACCTTCCCTTACCCTACACCCCCAACCCCACACCTTTCCTTACCCTCCACCCCCACCCCCACACCCTCCCTTACCCTCCACCCCAACACCTTCCCTTACCCTACACCCCCACCCCCACACCTTCCCTTACCCTACACCCCCACCCCCACACCTTCCCTTACCCTACACCCCCACCCCCACACCTTCCCTTACCCTGCACCCCCACCCTCACACCTTCCCTTACCCTACACCTTCCACCCCTAACAACCCCTCCCCTCCCCTCCACCCTCACACCTTCCCTTACCCTCCACCCCCACCCCAAGCCTCACCCCAAACAGCCTCCTTCCTGCCCACAACCTCAGCCATCCCCTCCCTCTTCTCGGGTCTGTCAGATCTACCCAAACCTAACTAACCTTTGTCTTTTTTAACACTCCTACTCGCATATTATTTTACCCTCATCCCTCTTATCATTTCTTACACCGTCTTCTCTCTCCAGGTCGTTCTTGTGTTTCCCCTCTCCTCCTCCAGACCATTATCATCATCAATATTTTCATTACCTCTCTTTCCACTATCCTCCCTCTTCCTGTTTTCCTTCGTTTCCCCCTCCTCTTCCCTCTCTACTCCTCCCCTCACTTCCCCTCCCTTCCTTTCCCTCCCTTCCTCTCCCTCCCTCCCTTAAAGCATAACAATTTTCGTGTCATGTGTCAAGAACAACATTTGGCTGGTCTGTGATGATGATGTGGTTGTGGAGGAAGCAAGGGGAGGAAAGATTGGGAGAGGGAGGGGAAGGGAAGAGAAAATTGGAGGAAACAAAGGGAGGAAAGATTGGGAAGGGTAGCGGAAAGGGAGAGATACTTGGGGAAACATGGGAAACTGAGATTGGGAGGGAAACGAAACGAGGGGGGGGGGACAGGAGAGCACAGGAGGAGGGAAGGGGAAAGGGAGAAGAAGGCGGAGGGAAGGGATTGAAAGGTTTGGGAAGAAGGGAAGAATAAAGAAGTACGGTAAGTAAAGGAGAGAGGTAGAGTTTGTTTGTAGTTACACCATCATAGTAACAACGGAGACTCATATTACACGGGTCGCATAATAATTCACCGCTTGTATTTGTCACTTTCCATTAAAGTTGAGAGACACTTGGTATGTCTCTCTCCCTAAAGATACAAAAGTCTGCCAATATTTCACCTCATCTACTTGACACTCTCCTCTGCTGGATAACAGTCCTAAACTGTGAAAGGCTTGGTATGTTTCTTTGCCCATAGATGCAGAAGTTCGCCTAATAATTCGCCTCATCTGCCTGATACTTCCCTCTTCTGGTTAATATTACTAAACGCGCACAGGCTTGATATATTTTCCTGTACACAGATACAAAAATTTACCTAATAATTCACCTCTTCTACTTGATACTCCTCCACTACCTAATATTCCTAAAATGAGGGAGGCTTGGCATGTTTCTCTGGCCATAGATAATTCTTTGTGACATGAAGCCTGAGGGGGTAAAGTGAGGCCCATGCTGTAAGTGTTAAGTGAGGGAGTAAAGTGAGGCCCATGCTGTAACTGTTAAGTGAGGGGGTAAAGTAAGGCCTATGTTATAAGTGTTAAGTGAGGGGGTAAAGTGAGGCCCATGCTGTAAGTGTTAAGTGAGGGGGGTAAAGTGAGGCCAATGGTGTGTTAAGTGAGGGGGTAAAGTGAGGCCCATGCTGTAAGTGTCAAGAAGTGCAGTGGTACAGTAGCACACACACACACACACACACACACACACACACACACACACACACACACACACACACACACACTTTTTGTTCAGCGGTGAGGGATACAGAATGCCACTATCCCACATCATCGTCTCAAGTTACTCTGTCCTTTCTTTATTGTTCTCTCTCTCTCTCTGTTTGTCCTTCTCTCAATCTACACCATACTCCTCCCTCCTTCTCTCTCTAGTTGATTAAGTCTGTCTTATTTCCTCCTTCCCATCTCACCCTCACCATCCTCTCCCCTCTTCCTTCCATCACACTCCCCCTTCCTCTTCTCTCCCCTCTCCTCCCCAGTAATCTCCCCTCGCATCTCATGTCTTGTCTCCCCTTATTCTTCCTTCCCTAATTTCGTTGACTTCTGATTTCTTCTTCCTCCCCTCTCTCTCTCCTTTTTCTTGTAGGCCTACTTCCATCTTCCTTGTTCTTACACCTGTGTGTGTGTGTGTGTGTGTGTGTGTGTGTGTGTGTGTGTGTGTGTGTGTGTGTGTGTGTGTTTATTTTGCTGTATTCTTTTCTTAAATTCACAGAAGTTTCTTTCCTCACCCCCTTTACTCTCACGTTCTCTCCATTCCTTCCCTCCTTCCCTTCCCCTCCTCTTCCGTCCTTCCCTTCCTCTCGCTTCTTTCTCTCCAACATTACCCCTATTCTCTCTTCCTTCCATCTCTCCCTTTCCCTCACTTCCTTTCCTTTTTTCTCTCCTTTTTACTTCTTTCCATTCCTCCCTTTCGCCCTTTCCCTCCCTCTTCACTTACTTTCCCCTTCTCTGCTGTCTTTCCACCCTCCTTCCCCCTCCCTTCCTTCTTTTCCCTTCCCTTTCTTTCCTTCCTTCCACTCTGCAGCGTATGAGAGGGGACACAAGGAATGCATTGTTCAGTGTGGGATCTTTTCTTCCCTCTTACTGTCTTCTCGTCTTGTCACTTCACTTTGTTCTCCCCTCGCTCCCTTCCCTCCTACATTCAATTCTCTCTCTCTCTCTCTCTCTCTCTCTCTCTCTCTCTCTCTCTCTCTCTCTCCATATCTGTCTACCCATCCCTGCCCACACCAGCACCCACAACACCCCCACCCTTAGCCACAGTTACGCCAAACAACACACACATGTCTAATACATATCTTGGTTATCTAAATATCGAAGCTGCCAGAGATCGAGCAGCATGAAGAACCGCCATTAGGTGACAAAGGCCGATGCATGCAAGCACGCTGAAGCTTTCAAAAACGAAACGAAACGAAACAATTTAGCTCTAATAACACACAACCTGTTCCCAGCATCACAACACCACCAACCTTCACCACACCAGCTTCAGCACAACACCACACCACCAACATAACAGTTTTATCACAACACCACCTACACACTAGTTTTATCACAACACCACACCACCAACACACCAGTTTCATCACAACACCACACCACCAACACACCAGTTTTATTACAACACCACACCACCAACACACCAGTTTTATCACCACACCACACCACTAACACACAACAGTTTCATCACAACACCACACCACCAACACACCAGTTTCATCACAACACCACACCACCAACACAACAGTTTTATCACAACACCACACCACCAACACAACAGTTTCATCACAACACCACACCACCAACACAACAGTTTCATCACAACACCACACCACCAACACACCAGTTTCATCACAACACCACACCACCAACACAACAGTTTTATCACAACACCACACCACCATCACAACAGTTTCATCACAACACACCAGTTTCATCACAACACCACACCACCATCACAACAGTTTCATCACAACACCACACCACCATCACAACAGTTTCATCACAACACCACATCACCAACACACCAGTTTCATCACAACACCACACCACCAACACAACAGTTTTATCACAACACCACATCACCAACACACCAGTTTTATCACAACACCACACCACCAACACACCAGTTTTATTACAACACCACACCACTAACACACCAGTTTTATCACAACACCACACCACCAACACAACAGTTTTATCACAACACCACATCACCAACACAACAGTTTTATCACAACACCACACCACCAACACACCAGTTTTATCACAACACCACACCACCAACACACCAGTTTTATCACAACACCACCAACACACCAGTTTTATTACAACACCACCAACACACCAGTTTTATCACAACACCACCAACACACCAGTTTTATTACAACACCACCAACACACCAGTTTTATTACAACACCACCAACACACCAGTTTTATCACAACACCACCAACACACCAGTTTTATCACAACACCACACCACCAACACACCAGTTTTATTACAACACCATACCACCAACACACCAGTTTTATCACCACACCGCACCACTAACACAGTTTTATTACACCACCACCAACACACCAGTTTCATCACAACACCACAACACCAACACATCAGTTTCATCACAACACCACACCACCAACACACCAGTTTTATCACAACACCACACCACCAACACACCAGTTTCATTACAACACCACACCACCAACACAACAGTTTTATCACAACACCACAACACCACCAACACACCAGTTTTATCACAACACCACACCACCAACACACCAGTTTTATCACAACACCACAACACCACCAACACACCAGTTTTATCACAACACCACATCACCAACACACCAGTTTTATCACAACACCACACCACCAACACACCAGTTTTATCACAACACAACACCACCAACACACCAGTTTTATCACAACACAACACCACCAGTATCACAACACCACACCACAAACACCAGTTTTATCACAACACCACACCACCAGTATCACAACACCACACAACCACACCGCCACACCACCAACACACCAGCTTTATCACAACAAACACCAATGGCTGGTATTTTTGTCAAGGAAGGTGTTTGGGCATTATAAGATTTGTCAAGGAAAATGTCAGATGTTTGTGTTTTTTCCCAATAAACTTTGACACAACAAAAATATTCGAGACAACGTGATGGTAAGAGGCTTATGAGGGAAGTTCCACACGGCTTTTGATTCTTTACTGGATGACTTCAAGATTTTCACAAGACATAGTGTAAGAGAGGCGAATAATGTACACACACACACACACACACACACACACACACACACACACACACACACACACCAGTTCTTAATTCATATTTACGACTCAACAGTCCCAAACGCACGAGACGAGGGTATATACTTACAAACACACACCACACTTATACACTACCTACCCAGCCACCTTATCTACAACACAAACACACTTACATCACACTTATACACTATCTCTACCTACCCAGCCACCTTATCTACAACACAAACACACTTACCTATGGACAAAAACATACCGTACCCAGATTTTTTTTAAGTACTTACAAACACTCACCCTTCTAGTACACAGGCATGTTGTTATTCTACGTCTTTGTCTGTCTGTCCGTCTGTATGTACAGTATGTATGTCTGTGTGTGCATGTAGGTATGTGTGTATGTAGCTATGTATGTATCTATGTATGCATGTGATTTTTCAATTTTTCCTTTCGTTTTTCTCTTATACTTTCAGTAGTTTGTTTCAGTTTGTCCTAAATTCTCTCTCTCTCTCTCTCTCTCTCTGCTAAACAAATCACAAGTGTGACAGTAAGGCGGCAAAAAGAAAAGAAATGGAGAGTTGTGGACAACTGGGCCATTATTCATGTGAGACGGGGAGGAGAGAGGAGGAAGAGGAAGAAATGAGGAGGAGGAAGAGGAGGAAAAGACAGGGAGAGGGTAACAGAGGAAGAGGAAAGGAGAGGAAGACAATGATACGAGGAAAATGAAGGGAGGAAGAGAGGCAAACCAGAGAGGAAAGAGATGAGACAAGAAGGGGAAAGAGAGGAAATGGAAGAGAAAATAATGTACGGGAAGGAATCAAAGGATGAAAGAAAGAATTATGTAGCAAAAAGAAAGATGAGAGAGAAGAAGGAAGAGAAGAGTGGAAGGACGAAAACGAAGGAAGAAATGGGAATGAAGATGAAGGAGATGATATAAAGAGACCCAAAGACCATACAGACCTTACTGTCCCTTTTCTGTGGCCTGACCTTAACATTAACTGACTCTGATGGAAAAAAGCTTATGGATCACAGAAATTTAAAGAAAGACTACTGAAAGGAGAAGGAAAGGAAGGAAAAGGAGAAAGAAATGAGGGAACAATGGAAGAAACAGAGTGGGAAAGAAAGGGGAAGAAGGAAAAAGAAGGATGACGAAAATTAACAAGAAGAATGATTATCAATGGAAAATGGGAAAATCAATAAGAACTGCTAACAGACGAGTAATGACTGAAGGAAAATTATGAGAGAGAGAGAGAGAGAGGAAGAAATCAATATAAGTTCTGTCCGTTCTCTCAAGTATCTCTCATTCTCTTCTCTTTCTTCCATTCCCTTTCTTAATCTCCTCTCACTTCCATCTTCCTTCCTCACTCTTTCTCAACCTTTCCCTCTTCCTCATTCTCTTTCCATTTCGCCTTCTGCTTTCTCAGTTTCTCATCCTCTCCTTTCCTTCCTCATTTACCCATCACATTCTCTCTCTCTCTCTCTCTCTCTCTCTTTCGCTCACATATGCACACCCACACCCACATTCACCCTCCACCTCGTCCCCTCTTTCTCCCCTCTCTCTCTCTTGGCCTCATCTCTACAAATTCTTTCCCAATTAAGATAAAGCCATTAGTCCCCTCAGGCTCTCTCTCTCTCTCTCTCTCATTACCAGCCTCTATCTCCCTCCATCTTAATGCTGTTTTCTTCTATTTCGTCTTCCTTGGTTTTTCTGCCTAACCCCGTCGTTCACCTGTTGTTTTAGCCCCTGTGACTGATACCATGTGTGTGTGTGTGTGTGTGTGTGTGTGTGTGTGTGTGTGTGTGTGTGTGTGTGTGTGTGTGTGTGTGTGTGTGTGTGTGTGCGTGCGTGCGTGCGTGCGTGCGTGCGTGCGTGCGTGCGTGCGTGTGTGTGTGTGTGTGTGTGTGTGTGTGTGTGTGTGTGTGTGTGTGTGTGTGTGTGAAGCACTTGTATATTTATATTTGGATAGGAACTGTGTAAGGGTAAGCACTTAAAGGATTGATTAATGGTTGGAAAGTGTGATGGATGGACGTAATGCTGGATGAATGAAGGGAGATGGATGTGATGGAGGGAGGGAGGGGAGGAGTGGGGGAGGAGAGATGGGCGGGGAGGGGGAGGGAAGGAAGGGGGAGGGAAGTAGCGAATGAAAGAAGGAAGGGAAGGAAGATGGGATGGGCATTGTTTGTATGAAGGAGGAAGGTATGGAGCGAGGGAGTGAGGGGGGTAAATAAAAAGGGAGAGAAGGATGCAGCATGTGGGAGGAAAAGTGGAAGCGAGAGGAGGAGAGAAGAGGCGGTGTGTGAGAGGGAAACAGTATGCAAGGAAGGAGTGTATAGGAGGAAAGAAGTAATATCTTCCTCTCTCTCTCTCTCTCACCACCGTGTGCCTGGCCATTCATCATAAGTGTTTGTGTTGCCTGTTTGCTACGATATTGTTTATTTGTCCTTGTCTGACGCTATGCTCTCTCTCTCTCTCTCTCTCTCTCTCTCTCTCTCTCTCTCTCTCACCACCGTGTGCTTGGCCATTCATTGTAAGTGTTTGTGTTCCCTGTTTGCTATGAGATTATTTATTTGTCTTTGTCTGAGGCTATGCTCTCTCTCTCTCTCTCTCTCTCTCTCTCTCTCTCTCTCTCTCTCTCACACACACACACACACACACACACACAAAGTTACCAATCTGGTGCTTTTAGTAATCCAGTTAAATGAACACTTGCATACATACATAATTTACACACATGCACGCACACACATTCGCACATCAAAAAGACATGTGCTGCATATTCATTTTTCACACATACAGTATATATATGCAGACGCACATATCAAACGCACATGTTCACAATGCATAGTCCCCCAGTCCTCGCGCCCACGCACACGCACGCACGAAAACCGTCATTCACAAAGGACGGATATCAACAGAGAGAGAGAGAGAGAGAGAGTAAAAAGGTGGGTGTTGGAGGTGTCGGGTACTGTGTTGTCTGTCAGGTGTGTGTTGGAGGGAGAGAATGCAAGGGAACGAGGGAAGGGAAGGAGAGAGGGGGAGTGAGAAGGGAGGGCCGGAAAAAGATAGAGGGGGTAGGGGTGACGGAAGGTAAGGAAGAGAAAAGGAAAGGAGAGGGAGGTGAGGGAAGGGCTGGGAGAAGGGAAGGAGGAAGAGAAGGAAGAGAGGCTGAACCGAAGGGAAAGAAAAAGTGTTAAAAATGTGAAGAGGATGGAATAATTACGTGATGGAGAGAATGAGAGGAAGAGATGGAGGGATGAGAGACAGGAGGGAGTGAAATGAGGAGGGGAAAGGTAGGGGAGAAAAAATGTGGAGGATGGAGAGGAGTGAAAGAAGAGAGGGGAGGGAGCGAGGAGTATGGAAAGAGGGGACAGGGAGGAGAGAGACAAGAGGGAGTAAGAAGTATGGAGTGAGGGGAAAGGGAAAAGAAAATGGGGACGAACCAAGAAAAGAGAGAGTGAGAGGAGAGGGAAGGAAAGAGAGGGAGGAGGACGGAGGGGCAGGAAGAGGGGACAGTGGAAGGAGGAAGTTCGAGAGGAGGAGGGGGGAAAGATGGAAGAAGCAGCAAGACAAGAGAGATAGAAGAGGAAGGAGGAGGGGAGGAGGGTGAGGCATAATGAGGGGAAAGGTGAATGTGTTACCTGTATGTTTAGTGTTACTCTGAGGGGAGACCAGATGTGTGTGTGTGTGTGTGTGTGTGTGTGTGTGTGTGTGTGTGTGTGTGTGTGTGTGTGTGTGTGTGTGTGTGTGTGTGTGTGTGTGTGTGTGTGTGTGTGTGTGTGTGTGTGTGTGTACCGCTATTCTGTCGTCTGTGTCCTATTTTAAGATAATCCCTCAGCTTTCTTTCTCCCTCCCTCCACCCTCTTCATTCAGGCGTGCTTCCTTCCTTCCTTCCTGTCTTCGTTATCATCTCTTCCTTGTACATTGTTTTCTATTTAACTTGTTCTGCAATTTTTCCTGATCTTTTCAACATTTTTGCAATGTTATTTTAAGTGCTTTATATTATATGTCTTTATTTCCATTTACAGAACTGTTTTCTTTACTCTTCATTTCTTTACCTAATAATATCATCCTTGGCCTACTTACCTGCTGATCTTGGTCTATATCCTTATCTTATTTTCTCTGATGCATGTCTTCTCGGTCTCTTCCTTCCTCACTTCCTGTTTGTTGTTGTTCTTATTTCCTCTCCTAATCATCCCTTTATGTGACATTCTTAGATCTTATGTTAAATAGGCCTTGGGTTCTTTTCTCTCACTTTCCCTCCAATTCATTTTTTGTTGCTTCAACGAGAGAGAGAGAGAAAGAAAGAGAGAGAGAGGGGGGTAGTTAATGTTGACTGAAGACTTTCGTATTCATAATCATGTATGTACAGTGTCCTGTGTCCTTTTAACTTCTCGCTGTCATTCCTCTCTCTCTCTCTCTCTCTCTCTCTCTCTCTCTCTCTCTCTCTCTCTCTCTCTCTCTCTCTCTCTCTCTCACCTTTAGAACTCAGTGGTCAGCGTTTATGCAATTAGAGCTGGGGTCAGAGGTCAAGTTAGAGAGAGAGAGAGAGAGAGAGAGAGAACGAAGTATACAACAAAGAACAAAAAATATGAAAACGTGCAAGAAGGGAAGAGAAACCGAAGAGAGGAAGGGAAGAGAAGGGTTGGAGACAAAGAAAGGAGGGAGAAATGGTGAGAGGAGAGAGAAGGAGAGAGAGAAAAAGGGGAGACGGAGGGAAGCTCAGAGGAAGATTGTGGGTGACGGTGATAGACTTGAGGGTCTGGCCTGGGGAGGGAAGGAGAGAGGGGGAGGAGGGAGAAGGAAGGAGGGATGGGGAGAGGGACTATGAGGTGACAGGAGGAAGAGGAAAGAACAGGGGGAGAGGTGAGAGGAGTAAGGGGAAAGACGAAGTAAGCAGAGGGAAGAGAGAGAAGGAAATACGGGAACACAAAGGCAAGATGTTACTGAATGCTGGGAGTACGAGGAAGGAAGGAAAGGACAAGGAAGAAAAAGATATGAGGTGGAGAGGGTAGAGGTAAGAATGGAGGTATGGGAAATGACGGACATGGGAAGCAAGGAAAGGAGGAAAGAAGGAAGAGACATTGTAGGGGTAAAAGAAGTATTAAAGACGAAGATTAAAGAATGGAAGGGAGGAAAGGAAGGAGGCAGATGGAGGAAGAGAAAAATGGTAAGAGAAAAATGGAAATACAAGAGAAATAGGTGAAAGAAGCGAAAGGACAAAAAAAAAAAAAAAAAAAAAAAAAAGGAATGAAAAAATGGAGAGGAGCGAGAAAAGGTAGCGGCAAAAAGGAGGTATTAGAGACAGAAAATAAGAGTAGGAAGATAAAAAAAGGAACGAGACAGATGGAGGGAGAGGAGTGGATGACAGCGAGACAAAAACACACACAGGTACCGCCACCAACAGCGAAATGAAAGCAGACACACAGGCTAATGAAGGACACTCACAAATACTAACAATACTAACAGGCTAATGAAGGACACTCACAAATACTAACAGGCTAATGAAGGACACTCACAAATACTAACAGGCTAATGAAGGACACTCACAAATACTAACAGGCTAATGAAGGACACTCACAAATACTAACAGGCTAATGAAGGACACTCACAAATACTAACAGGCTAATGAAGGACACTCACAAATACTAACAGGCTAATGAAGGACACTCACAAATACTAACAGGCTAATGAAGGACACTCACAAATACTAACAGGCTAATGAAGGACACTCACAAATACTAACAGGCTAATGAAGGACACTCACAAATACTAACAGGCTAATGAAGGACACTCACAAATACTAACAGGCTAATGAAGGACACTCACAAATACTAACAATACTCGTGTACAGGCACTTTGGGATCCAGCCATATTCACACAGGTATACCAGGTGCCTCTGCCTTACCAGGTATTTACAGGGCTTAAATATATCTATGCCTATCGACTGCACGAGGGTCACTGAGGCAGATATCTATGCCTATCGACTGCACGAGGGTCACTGAGGCAGATATCTATGCCTATCGACTGCACGAGGGTCACTGAGGCAGATATCTATGCCTATCGACTGCACGAGGGTCACTGAAGCAGATATCTATGCCTATCGACTGCACGAGGGTCACTGAGGTAGATATCTATGCCTATCGACTGCATGAGGGTCACTGAGGCAGATATTTATGCCTATCGACTGCACGAGGGTCACTGAGGCAGATATCTATGCCTATCGACTGTACGAGGGTCACTGAGGCAGATAATCACCACGGGTATAAAACTGGAGGAGGGCAGGTCCTGTGACATTCACCTCCCATCTCAATAACAAACCATATTTCTATATTTTGTAGTTTATATTCTCGGGTACATAATGTGCATAAAACTATATTTATAATACAAATTATGACTATGAGAATATCGCGGTGTAATACAGGTATATACATCACCAATGAAAGGACCTGTGTGTGTGTGTGTGTGTGTGTGTGTGTGTGTGTGTGTGTGTGTGTGTGTGTGTGTGTGTGTGTGTGTGTGTGTGTGTGTGTGTGAAATGTTCCGTAAATATTAGATACCGGTAAGTTCCATGGCCGTATTGGTAAGACATGTACTTAAATGTGCACCTAAACACACCTGCATATGCACACACCTGTAATGTAATGGATCACCTGACACCTAAACTGACACACAGACACCATGACATGATATAGTGATGTATTCTTGCTGCCTACACACCATTTTATTCGGCTTTATGGACACAGCGTATAGTGAAGAGGTAAAGGAAGGATTTTCGTATAGTGAAGGAGTTAAGGAAAGATTTGTATAACCTCTCAGTCTGAAAAGTCTCTCCCAAGTTAAAAATACTTGCATCCAGATGCAACGAAAAATAATGTTTGGAGATAGCAACGAATAACGTCGTCGGACTGAAGCTGCTGTCATCCATTTATCCACTTTCTCACTCATTACCCACCTCATCCATTCATCCATCTATCCATTTCTTACTTCATTCATCGATCCATCTACTCATTCATCAACTTATCCTACACCCCAAAATATTCAATCATCCATCCATTCACTCATCCATCTATCCGTCCATCAATCCAACAATTTGGCCACCTTCCTATCCACTCCCCAACTCCTCGTCCATCCATCCATCCATCCACCCGTGCCTCTTCGCCACGGGGTCAAATCCCTACAGGGTCTGCCCATTTAAGTCAGTCCTCCATCACACAATACTACATAGTCCTCGAAGAGAGAGAGAGAGAGAGAGAGACCTAGCGTTTTCAGGGTCTGTCTGGTCTATGTAACAATATAACTGTAAACCTCTCTCTCTCTCTCTCTCTCTCCAATCAACAGGGCCGTGTTGCCATTAGCGACATCCCCTCGTCCTGCGACAATGTGATGGGACACATTGTACACACACACACACACACACACACACACACACACACACACACACACACACATTCTCTCTCTCTCTCTCTCCTACCCTCCCTAACCTTCGACCTCTTCCCTAATCCAACAAGCGCTGACCACAGTGACTTCCTGAGATGATGTATGTTGTGAGTGAGAGAGAGAGAGAGAGTTACATAGAGTTACACAGATACAGAGACCACACAGACCTTACGGTCCCTACGAGGTGGTCCGGCCTTAATCCTAATATAGTGCATAGGAGCAGGAGAAAAGGATAGCACAGCAGACGGCTCTCTCCCCCACCCTCCAGACCCTCCGGAATTTGCCGTACAGGAAACAAGAGAGGAAGTAATACCTTGCAGGAATGAAAAACCTGAAGGAATTTTATAGGATCGGCAGAAAGTAGAATAATATGGAAAAGGAAAATTTGGGCATACAGCCACATACTTACTCTATGCATCCATTTTTTTTATTTTTTTTAATCAAAAGATGAAAAGAATGTTTATCTATTATTTATATTCTATAATATTGTCTGTGTCTAACAGACACATGAATGCAGACGCGAATATGCAATAATTGCTCCATCCTAACTAAACGATACCAATTGCGTCAAGGTACATGTCCAGTCTCTTTTTAAATATATTTATGGTACCACT